>NW_026904172.1:0-90452 GCF_024500275.1 Phycodurus eques | reverse complement strand
AAAACAAACGATCGGTGGGAATCCAGCTTTCAGGGGAGGCCTCCTCCAAGTCTCTCGGAGGTCGTGAGGCCGAACGGCGAGCGTCAAAGCACTCGGTTCGCTCCAGTAGTAGGCCTTTATTGACTAAATTGTAACATGACGACCTATGTGATTTTGGCAGGACTTTTTAGCGCCTACTTTTCAGCTACTGGGCTAAGATTTGAAACAAACGATCGGTGGGAATCCAGCTTTCAGGGGAGGCCTCCCCCGAATCTCTGGACGGTTGTGGGGCCGAACGGTGAGCGTCAAAGCACTCAGTTTCTCTCCAGTCGTAGGCCTTATTGACTAAATTGTAACATGACGACCTATGTGAATTTGGCAGGACTTTTTAGTGCCTACTTTTGAACTAGTGGGCTAAGATTTGAAACAAACGATCGGTGGGAATCCAGCTTTCAGGGGAGGCCTCCCCTGAGTCTCTGGACGGCTGTGGGGCTGAGCGGCGATCGTTAAAGCACTCAGTTTCGGTCCAGTGATAGGCCTTTATTGACTAAATTGTAACATGACGACCTATGTGATTTTGGCAGGACTTTTTAGCGCGCTTACGTTTGAGCTAGTGGGCTAAGATTTAAAACAAACGATCGTGGGAATCCAGCTTTCAGGGGAGGCCTCCCCCGAGTCACTGGACGGCTGTGGGGCCGAGCGGCGAGCGTTAAAGCACTCAGTTTCGCTCGAGTACCATGACGACCGATTTGACTTCGGCACGACTTTAGGTCGCTTAATTTCTGCCTAGCGAGCTAGGAATTCACACAGACAAGCCTTGGGAATCCAGCTTTCAAGGGAGGCCTCTTCCAAGCCTCTCGGAGCTCGTGGGGCCGAACGGCGAGCGTCGAAGCACTCGGTTTTGCTCCAGTAGTAGGCCTTTATTGACTAAATTGTAACATGACAACCTATGTGACTTTGACAGGACTTTTTAGCGCTTACTTTTGAGCTTGTGGGCTACGATTTGAAACAAACGATCGGTGGGAATCCAGCTTTCAGGGGAGGCCTCCCCCGAGTCTCTGGACGGCTGTGGGGACGAACGGCGAGCGTCAAAGCATTCGGTTTCTCTCCAGTAGTAGGCCTTTATTGAGTAAATTGTAACCTGACGACCTATGTGATTTTGGCAGGACCTTTTAGCGCCTACTTTTCAGCTACTGGGCTAAGATTTGAAACAAACGATCGGTGGGAATCCAGCTTTCGGGGGAGGCCTCCCCGAGTCTCTGGACGGCTGTGGGGCCGAGCGGAGAGCTTTAAAGCACTCGGTTTCGCTCCAGTAGTAGGCCTTTATTGACTAAATTGTAACATGACAACCCATGTGACTTTGGCAGGACTTTTTAGCGCTTACTTTTTACCTAGTGCACTAAGATTTGAAACAAACGATCTGTGGGAATCCAGCTTTAAGGGGAGTCCTCCCCCGAGTCTCTGGACGGCTGTGGGGCCGAGCGGCGAGCTTTAAAGCACTCAGTTTCGCTCGAGTACCATGACGACCGATTTGACTTCGGCACGACTTTAGGTCGCTTAATTTCAGCCTAGCGGGCTAGGAATTCACACAGACAATCCTTGGGAATCCAGCTTTCAGGGGAGGCCACTTCCAAGCCTCTCAGAGGTCGTGGGGCCTAACGGCGAGCGTCAAAGCACTCGGTTTCGGTCCAGTAGGAGGCCCTTCATTGACTAAATTGTAACATGATGACCTATGTGATTTTGGCAGGACTTTTAAAGCGCCTACTTTTCAGCTACTGGGCTAAGATTTGAAACAACCATCGGTGGGAATCCAGCTTTCAGGGGAGGCTTCTTCCAAGCCTCTCGGAGGTTGTGGGGCCGAACGGCGAGCGTTAAAGCACTCAGTTTCGCTCCAGTAGTAGGCCTTTATTGACTAAATTGTACCATGACGACCTATGTGATTTTGGCAGGACTTTTAGCGCCTACTTTTCAGCTACTTGGCCGAAGATTTGAAACAAACGATCCGGTGGAATCCAGCTTTCAGGGGAGGCCTCTTCCAAGCCTCTCGGAGGTCGTGGGGCATAACGGCGAGCGTCAAAGCACTCGTTTTCGGTCCAGTAGTAGGCCTTTATTGACTAAATTGTAACATGACAACCTATGTGACTTTGGCAGGACTTTTAGCGCTTACTTTTCACCGAGTGCGCTAAGATTTGAAACAAACGATGGTGGGAATCCAGCTTTCAGGGGAGTCCTCCCCCGAGTCTCTGGACGGCTGTGTGGCCGAGCGGCGACCGTTAAAGGCACTCAGTTTCTTTTCTTTTAGCGCCTACTTTACAGCTACTGTGGCTAAGATTTAAAACCAACGATCGGTGGGAATCCAGCTTTCAGGGGAGGCCTCTTCCAAGCCTCTCGGAGGTCATGGGGCCGAACGGCGAGCGTCAAAGCACTCGGTTTTTGCTCCAGCAGTAGGCCTTTATTGACTAAATTGTAACATGACAACCTATGTGACTTTGGTTGGACTTTTTAGCGCTTACTTTGAGCTAGTGGGCTAAGATTTGAAACAAACGATCGGTGGGATTCCAGATTTCAGGGGAGGCCTCCCCCGAGTCTCTGGATTGCTGTGGGGCCGGAACGGCGAGCGTCAAAGCACTCGGTTTCTCTCCAGTCGTAGGCCTTTAATGACTAAATTGTAACATGACGACCTATGTGATTTTGGCAGGACATTTAGCGCCTACTTTTCAGCTACTTGGCTAAGATTTAAAACAAACGATCGGTGGGAATCCAGCTTTCAGGGGAAGGCCTCCTCCAAGTCTCTCGGAGGTCGTGAGGCCGAACGGCGAGCGTCAAAGCACTCGGTTTCGCTCCAGTAGTAGGCCTTTATTGACTAAATTGTAACATGAACGACCTATGTGATTTTGGCAGGGACTTTTTAGCGCCTACTTTTCAGCTACTGGGCTAAGATTTGAAACAAACGATCGGTGGGATCCAGCTTTCAGGGGAGGCCTCCCCGAATCTCTGGACGGTTGTGGGGCCGTAACGGTGAGCGTCAAAGCACTCAGTTTCTCCTCCAGTCGTAGGCCTTTATTGACTAAATTGTAACATGACGACCTATGTGAATTTGCAGGACTTTTAGTGCCTACTTTTGAACTAGTGGGCTAAGATTTGAAACAAACGATCGGTGGGAATCCAGCTTTCAGGGGAGGCCTCCCCTGAGTCTCTGGACGGCTGTGGGCTGAGCGGCGATCGTTAAAGCACTCAGTTTTCGGTCCAGTGATAGGCCTTTATTGACTAAATTGTAACATGACGACCTATGTGATTTTGGCAGGACTTTTTAGCGCCTTACTTTTCAGCTACTTGGCTAAGATTTAAGAACAAACGATCGGTGGGAATCCAGCTTTCAGGGGAGGCCTACCCCGAGTCTCTGGACTGCTGTGGGGCCGAGCGGCGACCGTTAAAGCACTCAGTTTCGCTCGAGTACCATGACGACCGATTTGACTTCGGCACGACTTTAGGTCGCTTAATTTCAGCCTAGCGAGCTAGGAAATCACACAGACAAGCCTTGGGAATCCAAGCTTTCAATGGAGGCCTCTTCCAAGCCTCTCGGAGCTTGTGGGGCCGAACGGACGAGCGTCGAAGCACTTGGTTTCGCTCCAGTCGTAGGCCTTTATATGACTAAATTGTAACATGACGACCTATGTGACTTTGGCAAGACGTTTTAGAGCGCTTACTTTTGAGCTAGTGGGCTAAGATTTTGAAAAAAACGATCGGTGGGAATCCAGCTTTCAGGGGAGGCCTCCCCCGAGTCTCTGGACAGCTTTGGGGCCGAACGGCGAGCGTCAAAGCACTCGTTTTCCGCTCCAGTAGTAGGCCTTTATTGACTAAATTGTAACATGACGACCTATGTGACTTTGGCATGACTTTTTAGCGCTTACTTCTGAGCTAGTGGGCTAAGATTTGAAAAAAATTATCGGTGGGAATCCAGCTTTCAGGGGAGTCCTCCCCCGAGTCTCTGGACGACTGTGGGGGCCGAGCGGCGAGCGTTAAAGCACTCAGTTTCGCTCGAGTACCATGACGACCGATTTGACTTCGGCACGACTTTAGGTCGCTTAATTTCAGCCTAACGGGCTAGGAATTCACACAGACAATCCTTCGGAATCCAGCTTTCAGATGAGGTCTCTTCCAAGTCTCTCGGAGGTCGTGGGGCCGAACGGCGAGCGTTAAAGCACTCAGTTTCGGTCCAGTAGGAGGCCTTTGTTGACTAAATTGTAACATGAGGACCTCTGGGAATTTGGCGCGACTTTTAGGGTTCTTAATTTCGAACTCGTGGGGAGTGCATGTGATGACCTGCAAAGTGCACTTTATTCATCTTATAAAACCATTAAAGTAAGACAAGAACACACGGGATGTATCTTATCTTTTCATATTTCAGTCTGGTTGGCCTTCTATCAAAAATAATTGATAATAGAACATACTAAAATACTCAAATTTCTTGGTGTTTTAATCTCACAGCAAAAATACAATATACTGGATTTAGTTTGTTGTTTTAATAGGTTTATATTATCTCATGTCCTCGACGGAGGAGCAGATGTTAGGTCACGTTTCCTTAAAGCTGACATGATCGTTTTTTGAAAGACGCTATTGTTCAAAATAATGGACATTTAAGAGTTTACTTCTGAGTTCAGTTGAACTCTGTTGTTAACCAAAACAGGAGCACCTCCCGTCTACCACGTCAAGAGCCTCTCAGATGAATTAAGTCCACCAGTTGGGCAAATTAATGCCTCCCTCAAATTGACTCACATGACGGTGATTCAGCCTCCAGGAGAACTCTGTTGCGAACCGAAACAGCAGCATCTACCTTGCCGTGTAAACAGTCTCTTGGATTCATGAAATTGTTGACTTGGCTCACGCTTCCCTCCAATAGACACCCCACGACCACCGTAACACTATTTTTCAGATCGCAGATGTCGCAAACCAAAGCAGCAGCACCTATGGAAGAGTTTCTCAGATTAATTAATAGTGCAGAGTCTATCATCATCAGTCTTATTTGCTTCAAACTCCACTTTTACTTGCCACACAAGGCAATACTCTTCCTCCCTCTCCCATCTGCAGTTGAGTAAATGATGACGTTTTAGCCCCTCCCCCTTACAAAAAAAAAAAAGGTGCACGTGAACTTTGTTGGAGTGCAAAAGTCAAGAGGAAATCTTCTCCGGTTTTGGGGGGCGGTCCTTGCAGGAAACAACTTCCCTCCTCCTCCTTGCACACTCCTCCACATCTGCCCCCTCCTTCCTCACTCTCGTCTTCCTCCTCTTCCTCGCGCGAGCAAATTGCAGAGTGCCGCTCAGCCTCGACCGCGCGGCTGCCGCTTGACGCCGGGGGTCCCTGCAGAGAAGCGCCCGCCCGCCTCCATGTGCGTGTCCGCTGCGTGCTGAGATCGCGGCGAGCTGCATTGTGCGGCTTGGTGGTGGAGCTCCGGAGACGGAGGAGTCGAAAGTGCGATTTTGAAGTGTTTGACAGCGCCGAGGGTTTCGTGTGGCGTTCAGGTACCCAATTAGTTGTGTTTTTGTGTTTGTTCGTTTGTTTTGTCATTTGTATGGATTCAACATTTAAGCCAGAAATCATGAGTTTATAGTTGTTTGGTGGAATGATACGTTCAAGTAAGATTTGTAATATATGGAATTGATTTATATGGACCGTAATACTAGTTTTTCCCCATTTATCAAGTTTCTCAGCTTCTTAAAAGCTGCGTATGGAACTATTTCCGACAGAAATCATGCTGTATTTGCAGATTCTAAGGCATAAATCCTGACTTTATAGTTGTATCTTGGAATGATATGTTTAAGTAACCAATTAGATTCAAGATGCACCTGAATTAGGTGAAAAATAACTTTTTTTCGGGAAGATTTGTGGAATCTCACTGGATTATTTAGATGCATTAAAAGACTAGTTTTTCCCATTTATCAAGTTTCCCCATAAGAATTCAGCTTCTTAAAACTGTATATATAACAATTTTCTACAGAAAACATGCTCTATTTTCATATTTTAAGGCAGAAATTCCATGTATATTCCTTTATACTGAAAAAAAATTGCATCTTTTGTGTCGTTTACTGCAGGAATCCTGCTGCGCTTTATACATTACTAGAGCATAGTTGTGTGCAGCAATCCCGAGTTTTAATAATGAAGCTACAGTTGAAAGTAACATTGCAATTGTATGATGCGTTCAAGTACCTCATTTGTGTTCAAGCTGAGCCTGGAGCAGGAGAAAAGACATATTCCAGTTGTTTACAACTTAAATCTTGTTGCGGTTTAACTTTTTAAGGCAGTGATTCTCAAATTTTTTCACAAAGTTGTACCTCAAAAAACAAACAAACACTTAACTCTCCAAGCTCCACCATAATCACCAACTTTAAAACACGGAGGCATCCAAATATTTGATTTTTTTTTTTTCCATTAGCCACAGTAACATGCAGAGTTTGAACATTAACACTGTGCTTTAAAATAGAGGGAAAAAATGACTTAAGTAATTTTATTAAAATGTATTGCACGTACAAGTTAAATAAAAATTTCACCTAAATTAATGTTTAAAAGCAAATATTTCTGAATGGTTAAAGGCAAAAATATTGTACCTAAAAGGGAAATACAACCGAACTGTACTTATGTACTGTACTGGATGAAGAAAAAGAAAAGTTGAAGCCCATGTAACATTTATGCACAATGTGAACAATGAATTAAGTGATCTGTTGGGTACCACTAGAGGGAGCCAGCATACCACAAGTGGTACTGATACCACACTTTGAGAGTCAGTGTGTCAAGGCAGAGTTGTGTGCAGAAATGCTGCACTCACATTTTTTTTAAGGGTATAAATATGATGCGTTCAAGAACACAATTAGTTGTCTTGCATCGGACCTAAGAAATGATTTCTTTGACTCCAATCAAGTATTAACTAAGATTTTGCAATTTTTTTTTTGCACAATGTGCAATTAAAAGACATAACTCCCACCTGCAGTGTATTCATTTGCATGTATTTACATGATACATTGTGACTCTGAACCTACATAAATGTATGACTGCCTCATGTTATTACAAATACACAAAAAATTGATAGATAGCTACTTTTGAATTCAGAAGTGACATAAAAGTTTGTTTGTTTTTCAACTTTCGGCCTTTATTGACTAAATTGTAACATGACGACCTATGTGATTTTGGCAGGACTTTTTAGCGCTTACTTTTGAGCTAGTGGGCTAAGATTTGAAACAAACGATCGGTGGGAATCCAGCTTTCAGGGGAGGCCTCTTCCAAGCCTCTCGGAGGTCGTGGGGCCGAACGGCGAGCGTCAAAGCACTCGATTTCGCTCCAGTAGTCGGCCTTTATTGACTCAATTGTAACATGACGACCTATGTGACTTTGGCAGTACTTTTTAGCGCCTACTTTTCAGCTACTGGGCTAAGATTTGAAACAAACGATCGGTGGGAATCCAGCTTTCAGGGGAGGCCTCTTCCGAGCCTCTCGGAGGTCGTGGGGCCGAACGGCAAGCGTCAAAGCACTCGGTTTCGCTCCAGTAGTAGGCCTTTATTGACTAAATTGTAACATGACAACCTATGTGACTTTGGCAGGACATTTTAGCGCTTACTTTTGAGCTAGTGCGCTAAGATTTGAAACAAACGATCGGTGGGAATCCAGCTTTCAGGGGAGGGCTCCCCGAGTCTCTGGACGGCTTTGGGGGCGAACGGCGAGCGTCAAAGCACTCGGTTTCTCTCCAGTAGTTGGCCTTTATTGACTAAATTGTAACATGACGACCTATGTGATTTTGGCAGGACTTTTTAGCGCCTACTTTTGAGCTATTGTGCGAAGATTTAAAACAAACGATCGGTGGGAATCCAGCTTTCAGGGGAGGCGTCTTACAAGCCTCTCGGAGGTCGTGGGGCCGAACAGCGAGCGTCAAAGCACTCGTTTTCGCTACAGTAGTAGGCCTTTATTGACTAAATTGTAACATGACGACCTATGTGATTTTGGCAGGACTTTTTTGCGCCCACTTTTCAGCTACTGGGCTAAGATTTGAAACAAACGATCGGTGGGAATCCAGCCTTCAGGGGAGGCCTCCCCCGAGTCTCTGGACTGCTGTGGGGCCGAACGGGGAGCGTCAAAGCACTCGGTTTCTCTCCAGTAGTAGGCCTATATTGACTAAATTGTAACATGACGACCTATATGATTTTGGCAGGACTTTTTAGCGCCTACTTTTCAGCTACTGGGCTAAGATTTGAAAAAACGATCGGTGGGAATCCAGCTTTCAGGGGAGGCCTCTTCCAAGCCTCTTGGAGGTCGTGGGCCCGAACGGCGAGCGTCAAAGCACTCGGTTTCGCTCCAGTAGTAGGCCTTTATTGACTAAATTGTAACATGACGACCTATGTGATTTTGGCAGGACTTTTTAGCGCTTACTTTTGAGCTAGTGGGCTAAGATTTGAAACAAACAGTCGGTGGGAATCCAGCTTTCAGGGGAGGCCACTTCCAAGCCTCGCAGAGGTCGTGGGGCCGAACGGCGAGCGTCATAGCATTCATTTTCTCGACAGTAGTAGGCCTTTATTGACTAAATTGTAACATGACGACCAATGTGACTTTGGTAAGACATTATAGCGCCTACTTTTGAGCTAGTGGGCTAAGATTTGAAACAAACGATCGGTGGGAATCCAGCTTTCAGGGGAGGGCCTATTCCAAGCCTCTCGGAGGTCGTGAGCCCGAACGGCCAGCGTCAAAGCACTCGGTTTCGCTCCAGTAGTAGGCCTTTATTGACTAAATTGTAACATGACAACCTATGTGACTTTGGCAGGACTTTTTAGCGCTTACTTTTCACCTCGTGCGCTAAGATTTGAAACACACGATCGGTGGGAATCCAGCTTTCAGGGGAAGCCTCCCCCGAGTCTCTGGACGGCTGTGGGGCCGAGCGGCGAGCGTTAAAGCACTCAGTTTCGGTCAAGTAGGAGGCCTTTATTGACTAAATTGTAACATGACGACCGATGTGATTTTGGCAGGACTTTGTAGCGCCTACCTTTCAGCTACTGGGCTAAGATTTGAAACAAACGATCGGTGGGAATCCAGCTTTCAGGGGAGGCCTCTTCCAAGCCTCTCGGAGGTCGTGGGCCCGAACGGCGAGCGTCAAAGCACTCGGTTTCGCTCCAGTAGTAGGCCTTTATTGACTAAATTGTAACATGACAACCTATGTGACTTTGGCAGGACTTTTTAGCGCTTACTTTTCACCTAGTGCGCTAAGATTTGAAACAAACGATCGGTGGGAATCCAGCTTTCAGGGGAGGGCTCCCCCGAGTCTCTGGACGGCTTTGGGGGCGAACGGCGAGCGTCAAAGCACTCGGTTTCTCTCCAGTAGTTGGCCTTTATTGACTAAATTGTAACATGACGACCTATGTGATTTTGGCAGGACTTTTTAGCGCCTACTTTTGAGCTATTGTGCGAAGATTTAAAACAAACGATCGGTGGGAATCCAGCTTTCAGGGGAGGCGTCTTACAAGCCTCTCGGAGGTCGTGGGGCCGAACAGCGAGCGTCAAAGCACTCGTTTTCGCTACAGTAGTAGGCCTTTATTGACTAAATTGTAACATGACGACCTATGTGATTTTGGCAGGACTTTTTTGCGCCCACTTTTCAGCTACTGGGCTAAGATTTGAAACAAACGATCGGTGGGAATCCAGCCTTCAGGGGAGGCCTCCCCCGAGTCTCTGGACTGCTGTGGGGCCGAACGGGGAGCGTCAAAGCACTCGGTTTCTCTCCAGTAGTAGGCCTATATTGACTAAATTGTAACATGACGACCTATATGATTTTGGCAGGACTTTTTAGCGCCTACTTTTCAGCTACTGGGCTAAGATTTGAAAAAACGATCGGTGGGAATCCAGCTTTCAGGGGAGGCCTCTTCCAAGCCTCTTGGAGGTCGTGGGCCCGAACGGCGAGCGTCAAAGCACTCGGTTTCGCTCCAGTAGTAGGCCTTTATTGACTAAATTGTAACATGACGACCTATGTGATTTTGGCAGGACTTTTTAGCGCTTACTTTTGAGCTAGTGGGCTAAGATTTGAAACAAACAGTCGGTGGGAATCCAGCTTTCAGGGGAGGCCACTTCCAAGCCTCGCAGAGGTCGTGGGGCCGAACGGCGAGCGTCATAGCATTCATTTTCTCGACAGTAGTAGGCCTTTATTGACTAAATTGTAACATGACGACCAATGTGACTTTGGTAAGACATTATAGCGCCTACTTTTGAGCTAGTGGGCTAAGATTTGAAACAAACGATCGGTGGGAATCCAGCTTTCAGGGGAGGCCTATTCCAAGCCTCTCGGAGGTCGTGAGCCCGAACGGCCAGCGTCAAAGCACTCGGTTTCGCTCCAGTAGTAGGCCTTTATTGACTAAATTGTAACATGACAACCTATGTGACTTTGGCAGGACTTTTTAGCGCTTACTTTTCACCTCGTGCGCTAAGATTTGAAACACACGATCGGTGGGAATCCAGCTTTCAGGGGAAGCCTCCCCCGAGTCTCTGGACGGCTGTGGGGCCGAGCGGCGAGCATTAAAGCACTCAGTTTCGGTCAAGTAGGAGGCCTTTATTGACTAAATTGTAACATGACGACCGATGTGATTTTGGCAGGACTTTGTAGCGCCTACCTTTCAGCTACTGGGCTAAGATTTGAAACAAACGATCGGTGGGAATCCAGCTTTCAGGGGAGGCCTCTTCCAAGCCTCTCGGAGGTCGTGGGCCCGAACGGCGAGCGTCAAAGCACTCGGTTTCGCTCCAGTAGTAGGCCTTTATTGACTAAATTGTAACATGACAACCTATGTGACTTTGGCAGGACTTTTTAGCGCTTACTTTTCACCTAGTGCGCTAAGATTTGAAACAAACGATCGGTGGGAATCCAGCTTTCAGTGGAGTCCTCCCCCGAGTCTCTGGACGGCTGTGGGGCCGAGCGGCGAGCGTTAAAGCACTCAGTTTCGGTCCAGTAGGAGGCCTTTATTGGCTAAATTGTAACATGACGACCTATGTGATTTTGGCAGGACTTCTTAGCGCCTACTTTTCAGCTACTGGGCTAAGATTTGAAACAAACGATCGGTGGGAATCCAGCTTTCAGGGGAGGCCTCTTCCAAGCCTCTCGGAGGTCGTGGGGCCGAACGGCGAGCGTCAAAGCACTCGGTTTCGCTCCAGTAGTAGGCCTTTATTGACTAAATTGTAACATGACGACCTATGTGACTTTGGCAAGACTTTTTAGCGCTCACTTTTGAGCTAGTGGGCTAAGATTTGAAACAAACGATCGGTGGGAATACAGCTTTCAGTGGAGGCCTCCCCCGAGTCCCTGGACAGCTGTGGGGCCGAACGGCGAGCGTCAAAGCACTTGGTTTCTCTCCAGTAGTAGGCCTTTATTGACTAAATTGTAACATGACGACCTATGTGACTTTGGCAGGACATTTTAGCGCCTAGTTTTGAGCTGGTGTGCTAAGATTTGAAACAAACGATTGGTGGGAATCCAGCTTTCAGGGGAGTCCTCCCCCGAGTCTCTGGACGGCTGTGGAGCCGAGCGGCGAGCGTTAAAGCACTCATTTTCGGTACAGTAGGAGGCCTTTATTGACTAAATTGTAACATGACGACCTATGTGATTTTGGCAAGACTTTTTAGCGCCTACTTTTCAGCTACTGGGCTAGGATTTGAAACAAACGATCGGTGGGAATCAAGCTTTCAGGGGAGACCTCCCCTGAGTCTCCGGACGGCTGTGGGGCTGAACGGCGAGCCTTAAATTACTCAGTTTCGGTCCAGTAATAGGCCTTTATTGAGTAAATTGTAACATGACGACCTATGTAATTTTGGCAGGACTTTTTAGCGCTTACGTTTGAGCTAGTGGGCTAAGATTTAAAACAAACGATCGGTGGGAATCCAGCTTTCAGGGGAGGCCTCCCCCGAGTCTCTGGACTGCTGTGGGGCCGAGCGGCGACCGTTAAAGCACTCAGTTTCGCTCGAGTACCATGACGACCGATTTGACTTCGGCACGACTTTAGGTCACTTAATTTCAGCCTAGCGGGCTAGGAATTCACACAGACGATCCTTGGGAATCCAGCTTTCAGGGGAGGCCACTTCCAAGCCTCTCAGAGGTCGTGGGGCCTATCGGCGAGCGTCAAAGCACTCTGTTTCGCTCCAGTAGTAGGCCTTTATTGACTAAATTGTAACATGACGACCTATGTGACTTTGGCAAGACTTTTTAGCGCCTACTTTTGAGCTAGTGGGCTAAGATTTGAAACAAACAGTCGGTGGGAATCCAGCTTTCAGGGAATGCCTCCCCCGAGTCCCTGGACGGCTGTGTGGCCGAGCGGCGAGCGTTAAAGCACTCAGTTTCGGTCCAGTAGGAGGCCTTTATTGACTAAATTGTAACATGACGACCGATGTGATTTTGGCAGGGCTTTTTAGCGCTTACTTTTGAGCTAGTAAGCTAAGATTTGAAACAAACGATCGGTGGGAATCCAGCTTTCAGGGGAGGCCTCTTCCAAGCCTCTCAGAGGTCGTGGGCCAGAACGGCGAGCGTCAAAGCACTCGGTTTCTCTCCAGTAGTTGGCCTTTATTGAGTAAATTGTAACATGACGACCTATGTGATTTTGGCAGGACTTTTTAGCGCCTACTTTTGAGCTAGTGGGCTAAGATTTGAAACAAACGATAGGTGGGAATCCAGCTTTCAGGGGATGCCTCCCCCGAGTCTCTGGACGGCTGTGGGGCAGAGTGGCGAGCGTGAAAGCACTCAGTTTCGGTCCAGTAGGAGGCCTTTATTGGCTAAATTGTAACATGACGACCTATGTGATTTTGGCAAGACTTTTTAGCGCCTACTTTTCAGCTACTGGGCTAAGAGTTGAATCACATTATCGGTGGGAATCCAGCTTTCAGGGGAGTCCTCCCCGAGTCTCTGGACGGCTGTGGGGCCGAGCGGCGAGCTTTAAAGCACTAAGTTTCGCTCGAGTACCATGATGACCGATTTGACTTCGGCACGACTTTAGGTCGCTTAATTTCAGCCTAGCGGGCTAGGAATTCACACAGACAATCCTTGGGAATCCAGCTTTCAGGGGAGGCCACTTCCAAGCCTCTCAAAGGTCGTGGGGCCGAACAGCGAGCGTCAAAGCACTCTGTTTTGCTCCAGTAGTAGGCCTTTATTGACTAAATTGTAACATGACGACCTATGTGACTTTGGCAAGACTTTTTAGCGCCTACTTTTGAGCTAGTGGGCTAAGATTTGAAACAAACGATCGGTGGGAATCCAGCTTTCAGGGGAGGCCTCCCCCGAATCTCTGGACGGTTGTGGGGCCGAACGGTGAGCGTCAAAGCACTCAGTTTCTCTCCAGTCGTAGGCCTTTATTGACTAAATTGTAACATGACGACCTATGTGAATTTGGCAGGACTTTTTAGTGCCTACTTTTGAACTAGTGGGCTAAGATTTGAAACAAACGATCGGTGGGAATCCAGCTTTCAGGGGAGGCCTCCCCTGAGTCTCTGGACGGCTGTGGGGCTGAGCGGCGATCGTTAAAGCACTCAGTTTCGGTCCAGTGATAGGCCTTTATTGACTAAATTGTAACATGACGACCTATGTGATTTTGGCAGGACTTTTTAGCGCCTACTTTTCAGCTACTTGGCTAAGATTTAAAACAAACGATCGGTGGGAATCCAGCTTTCAGGGGAGGCCTACCCCGAGTCTCTGGACTGCTGTGGGGCCGAGCGGCGACCGTTAAAGCACTCAGTTTCGCTCGAGTACCATGACGACCGATTTGACTTCGGCACGACTTTAGGTCGCTTAATTTCAGCCTAGCGAGCTAGGAAATCACACAGACAAGCCTTGGGAATCCAGCTTTCAATGGAGGCCTCTTCCAAGCCTCTCGGAGCTTGTGGGGCCGAACGGCGAGCGTCGAAGCACTTGGTTTCGCTCCAGTCGTAGGCCTTTAATGACTAAATTGTAACATGACGACCTATGTGACTTTGGCAAGACGTTTTAGCGCTTACTTTTGAGCTAGTGGGCTAAGATTTGAAAAAAACGATCGGTGGGAATCCAGCTTTCAGGGGAGGCCTCCCCCGAGTCTCTGGACAGCTTTGGGGCCGAACGGCGAGCGTCAAAGCACTCGTTTTCGCTCCAGTAGTAGGCCTTTATTGACTAAATTGTAACATGACGACCTATGTGACTTTGGCATGACTTTTTAGCGCTTACTTCTGAGCTAGTGGGCTAAGATTTGAAAAAAATTATCGGTGGGAATCCAGCTTTCAGGGGAGTCCTCCCCCGAGTCTCTGGACGACTGTGGGGCCGAGCGGCGAGCGTTAAAGCACTCAGTTTCGCTCGAGTACCATGACGACCGATTTGACTTCGGCACGACTTTAGGTCGCTTAATTTCAGCCTAACGGGCTAGGAATTCACACAGACAATCCTTCGGAATCCAGCTTTCAGATGAGGTCTCTTCCAAGTCTCTCGGAGGTCGTGGGGCCGAACGGCGAGCGTTAAAGCACTCAGTTTCGGTCCAGTAGGAGGCCTTTGTTGACTAAATTGTAACATGAGGACCTCTGGGAATTTGGCGCGACTTTTAGGGTTCTTAATTTCGAACTCGTGGGGAGTGCATGTGATGACCTGCAAAGTGCACTTTATTCATCTTATAAAACCATTAAAGTAAGACAAGAACACACGGGATGTATCTTATCTTTTCATATTTCAGTCTGGTTGGCCTTCTATCAAAAATAATTGATAATAGAACATACTAAAATACTCAAATTTCTTGGTGTTTTAATCTCACAGCAAAAATACAATATACTGGATTTAGTTTGTTGTTTTAATAGGTTTATATTATCTCATGTCCTCGACGGAGGAGCAGATGTTAGGTCACGTTTCCTTAAAGCTGACATGATCGTTTTTTGAAAGACGCTATTGTTCAAAATAATGGACATTTAAGAGTTTACTTCTGAGTTCAGTTGAACTCTGTTGTTAACCAAAACAGGAGCACCTCCCGTCTACCACGTCAAGAGCCTCTCAGATGAATTAAGTCCACCAGTTGGGCAAATTAATGCCTCCCTCAAATTGACTCACATGACGGTGATTCAGCCTCCAGGAGAACTCTGTTGCGAACCGAAACAGCAGCATCTACCTTGCCGTGTAAACAGTCTCTTGGATTCATGAAATTGTTGACTTGGCTCACGCTTCCCTCCAATAGACACCCCACGACCACCGTAACACTATTTTTCAGATCGCAGATGTCGCAAACCAAAGCAGCAGCACCTATGGAAGAGTTTCTCAGATTAATTAATAGTGCAGAGTCTATCATCATCAGTCTTATTTTGCTTCAAACTCCACTTTTACTTGCCACACAAGGCAATACTCTTCCTCCCTCTCCCATCTGCAGTTGAGTAAATGATGACGTTTTAGCCCCTCCCCCTTACAAAAAAAAAAAAGGTGCACGTGAACTTTGTTGGAGTGCAAAAGTCAAGAGGAAATCTTCTCCGGTTTTGGGGGGCGGTCCTTGCAGGAAACAACTTCCCTCCTCCTCCTTGCACACTCCTCCACATCTGCCCCCTCCTTCCTCACTCTCGTCTTCCTCCTCTTCCTCGCGCGAGCAAATTGCAGAGTGCCGCTCAGCCTCGACCGCGCGGCTGCCGCTTGACGCCGGGGGTCCCTGCAGAGAAGCGCCGCCCGCCTCCATGTGCGTGTCCGCTGCGTGCTGAGATCGCGGCGAGCTGCATTGTGCGGCTTGGTGGTGGAGCTCCGGAGACGGAGGAGTCGAAAGTGCGATTTTGAAGTGTTTGACAGCGCCGAGGGTTTCGTGTGGTGTTCAGGTACCCAATTAGTTGTGTTTTTGTGTTTGTTCGTTTGTTTTGTCATTTGTATGGATTCAACATTTTAAGCCAGAAATCATGAGTTTATAGTTGTTTGGTGGAATGATACGTTCAAGTAAGATTTGTAATATATGGAATTGATTTATATGGACCGTAATACTAGTTTTTCCCCATTTATCAAGTTTCTCAGCTTCTTAAAAGCTGCGTATGGAACTATTTCCGACAGAAATCATGCTGTATTTGCAGATTCTAAGGCATAAATCCTGACTTTATAGTTGTATCTTGGAATGATATGTTTAAGTAACCAATTAGATTCAAGATGCACCTGAATTAGGTGAAAAATAACTTTTTTTCGGGAAGATTTGTGGAATCTCACTGGATTATTTAGATGCATTAAAAGACTAGTTTTTCCCATTTATCAAGTTTCCCCATAAGAATTCAGCTTCTTAAAACTGTATATATAACAATTTTCTACAGAAAACATGCTCTATTTTCATATTTTAAGGCAGAAATTCCATGTATATTCCTTTATACTGAAAAAAATTGCATCTTTTGTGTCGTTTACTGCAGGAATCCTGCTGCGCTTTATACATTACTAGAGCATAGTTGTGTGCAGCAATCCCGAGTTTTAATAATGAAGCTACAGTTGAAAGTAACATTGCAATTGTATGATGCGTTCAAGTACCTCATTTGTGTTCAAGCTGAGCCTGGAGCAGGAGAAAAGACATATTCCAGTTGTTTACAACTTAAATCTTGTTGCGGTTTAACTTTTTAAGGCAGTGATTCTCAAATTTTTTCACAAAGTTGTACCTCAAAAAACAAACAAACACTTAACTCTCCAAGCTCCACCATAATCACCAACTTTAAAACACGGAGGCATCCAAATATTTGATTTTTTTTTTCCATTAGCCACAGTAACATGCAGAGTTTGAACATTAACACTGTGCTTTAAAATAGAGGGAAAAAATGACTTAAGTAATTTTATTAAAATGTATTGCACGTACAAGTTAAATAAAAATTTCACCTAAATTAATGTTTAAAAGCAAATATTTCTGAATGGTTAAAGGCAAAAATATTGTACCTAAAAGGGAAATACAACCGAACTGTACTTATGTACTGTACTGGATGAAGAAAAAGAAAAGTTGAAGCCCATGTAACATTTATGCACAATGTGAACAATGAATTAAGTGATCTGTTTGGGTACCACTAGAGGGAGCCAGCATACCACAAGTGGTACTGATACCACACTTTGAGAGTCAGTGTGTCAAGGCAGAGTTGTGTGCAGAAATGCTGCACTCACATTTTTTTTAAGGGTATAAATATGATGCGTTCAAGAACACAATTAGTTGTCTTGCATCGGACCTAAGAAATGATTTCTTTGACTCCAATCAAGTATTAACTAAGATTTTGCAATTTTTTTTTTGCACAATGTGCAATTAAAAGACATAACTCCCACCTGCAGTGTATTCATTTGCATGTATTTACATGATACATTGTGACTCTGAACCTACATAAATGTATGACTGCCTCATGTTATTACAAATACACAAAAAATTGATAGATAGCTACTTTTGAATTCAGAAGTGACATAAAAGTTTGTTTGTTTTTCAACTTTCGGCCTTTATTGACTAAATTGTAACATGACGACCTATGTGATTTTGGCAGGACTTTTTAGCGCTTACTTTTGAGCTAGTGGGCTAAGATTTGAAACAAACGATCGGTGGGAATCCAGCTTTCAGGGGAGGCCTCTTCCAAGCCTCTCGGAGGTCGTGGGGCCGAACGGCGAGCGTCAAAGCACTCGATTTCGCTCCAGTAGTCGGCCTTTATTGACTCAATTGTAACATGACGACCTATGTGACTTTGGCAGTACTTTTTAGCGCCTACTTTTCAGCTACTGGGCTAAGATTTGAAACAAACGATCGGTGGGAATCCAGCTTTCAGGGGAGGCCTCTTCCGAGCCTCTCGGAGGTCGTGGGGCCGAACGGCAAGCGTCAAAGCACTCGGTTTCGCTCCAGTAGTAGGCCTTTATTGACTAAATTGTAACATGACAACCTATGTGACTTTGGCAGGACATTTTAGCGCTTACTTTTGAGCTAGTGCGCTAAGATTTGAAACAAACGATCGGTGGGAATCCAGCTTTCAGGGGAGGGCTCCCCCGAGTCTCTGGACGGCTTTGGGGGCGAACGGCGAGCGTCAAAGCACTCGGTTTCTCTCCAGTAGTTGGCCTTTATTGACTAAATTGTAACATGACGACCTATGTGATTTTGGCAGGACTTTTTAGCGCCTACTTTTGAGCTATTGTGCGAAGATTTAAAACAAACGATCGGTGGGAATCCAGCTTTCAGGGGAGGCGTCTTACAAGCCTCTCGGAGGTCGTGGGGCCGAACAGCGAGCGTCAAAGCACTCGTTTTCGCTACAGTAGTAGGCCTTTATTGACTAAATTGTAACATGACGACCTATGTGATTTTGGCAGGACTTTTTTGCGCCCACTTTTCAGCTACTGGGCTAAGATTTGAAACAAACGATCGGTGGGAATCCAGCCTTCAGGGGAGGCCTCCCCCGAGTCTCTGGACTGCTGTGGGGCCGAACGGGGAGCGTCAAAGCACTCGGTTTCTCTCCAGTAGTAGGCCTATATTGACTAAATTGTAACATGACGACCTATATGATTTTGGCAGGACTTTTTAGCGCCTACTTTTCAGCTACTGGGCTAAGATTTGAAAAAACGATCGGTGGGAATCCAGCTTTCAGGGGAGGCCTCTTCCAAGCCTCTTGGAGGTCGTGGGCCCGAACGGCGAGCGTCAAAGCACTCGGTTTCGCTCCAGTAGTAGGCCTTTATTGACTAAATTGTAACATGACAACCTATGTGACTTTGGCAGGACTTTTTAGCGCTTACTTTTCACCTAGTGCGCTAAGATTTGAAACAAACGATCGGTGGGAATCCAGCTTTCAGTGGAGTCCTCCCCCGAGTCTCTGGACGGCTGTGGGGCCGAGCGGCGAGCGTTAAAGCACTCAGTTTCGGTCCAGTAGGAGGCCTTTATTGGCTAAATTGTAACATGACGACCTATGTGATTTTGGCAGGACTTCTTAGCGCCTACTTTTCAGCTACTGGGCTAAGATTTGAAACAAACGATCGGTGGGAATCCAGCTTTCAGGGGAGGCCTCTTCCAAGCCTCTCGGAGGTCGTGGGGCCGAACGGCGAGCGTCAAAGCACTCGGTTTCGCTCCAGTAGTAGGCCTTTATTGACTAAATTGTAACATGACGACCTATGTGACTTTGGCAAGACTTTTTAGCGCTCACTTTTGAGCTAGTGGGCTAAGATTTGAAACAAACGATCGGTGGGAATACAGCTTTCAGTGGAGGCCTCCCCCGAGTCCCTGGACAGCTGTGGGGCCGAACGGCGAGCGTCAAAGCACTTGGTTTCTCTCCAGTAGTAGGCCTTTATTGACTAAATTGTAACATGACGACCTATGTGACTTTGGCAGGACATTTTAGCGCCTAGTTTTGAGCTGGTGTGCTAAGATTTGAAACAAACGATTGGTGGGAATCCAGCTTTCAGGGGAGTCCTCCCCCGAGTCTCTGGACGGCTGTGGAGCCGAGCGGCGAGCGTTAAAGCACTCATTTTCGGTACAGTAGGAGGCCTTTATTGACTAAATTGTAACATGACGACCTATGTGATTTTGGCAAGACTTTTTAGCGCCTACTTTTCAGCTACTGGGCTAGGATTTGAAACAAACGATCGGTGGGAATCAAGCTTTCAGGGGAGACCTCCCCTGAGTCTCCGGACGGGTGTGGGGCTGAACGGCGAGCCTTAAATTACTCAGTTTCGGTCCAGTAATAGGCCTTTATTGAGTAAATTGTAACATGACGACCTATGTAATTTTGGCAGGACTTTTTAGCGCTTACGTTTGAGCTAGTGGGCTAAGATTTAAAACAAACGATCGGTGGGAATCCAGCTTTCAGGGGAGGCCTCCCCCGAGTCTCTGGACGCCTGTGGGGCCGAGCGGCGACCGTTAAAGCACTCAGTTTCGCTCGAGTACCATGACGACCGATTTGACTTCGGCACGACTTTAGGTCGCTTAATTTCAGCCTAGCGGGCTAGGAATTCACACAGACAATCCTTGGGAATCCAGCTTTCAGGGGAGGCCACTTCCAAGCCTCTCAGAGGTCGTGGGGCCTAACGGCGAGCTTTAAAGCACTCAGTTTCGCTCGAGTACCATGACGACCGATTTGACTTCGGCACGACTTTAGGTCGCTTAATTTCAGCCTAGCGGGCTAGGAATTCACACAGACAAGCCTTGGGAATCCAGCTTTCAGGGGAGGCCTCTTTCCAGCCTCTCAGAGGTTGTGGGGCCGAGCGGTGACCGTCAAAGCACTCGGTTTCGCTCCAGTCGTAGGCCTTTATTGACTAAATTGTAACATGACGACCTATGTGATTTTGGCAGGACTTTTTAGCGCCTACTTTTCAGCTACTGGGCTAAGATTTGAAACAAACGATCGGTGGGAATCCAGCTTTCAGGGGAGGCCTCCCCCGAATCTCTGGACGGTTGTGGGGCCGAACGGTGAGCGTCAAAGCACTCAGTTTCTCTCCAGTCGTAGGCCTTTATTGACTAAATTGTAACATGACGACCTATGTGAATTTGGCAGGACTTTTTAGTGCCTACTTTTGAACTAGTGGGCTAAGATTTGAAACAAACGATCGGTGGGAATCCAGCTTTCAGGGGAGGCCTCCCCTGAGTCTCTGGACGGCTGTGGGGCTGAGCGGCGATCGTTAAAGCATTCTGTTTCTCTCCAGTAGTTGGCCTTTATTGAGTAAATTGTAACAACGACCTATGTGATTTTGGCAGGACTTTTTAGCGCCTACTTTTCAGCTACTGGGCTAAGATTTGAAATATACGATCGGTGGGAATCCAGCTTTCAGGGGAGGCCTCTTTCAAGCCTCTCAGAGGTTGTGGGGCCGAGCGGTGAGCGTCAAAGCACTCGGTTTCGCTCCAGTAGTAGGCCTTTATTGACTAAATTGTAACATGACGACCTATGTGATTTTGGCAGGACTTTTTAGCGCCTACTTTTCAGCTACTGGCCGAAGATTTGAAACAAACGATCGGTGGGAATCCAGCTTTCAGGGGAGGCCTCCCCCGAATCTCTGGACGGCTGTGGGGCCGAACGGTGAGCGTCAAAGCACTCGGTTTCTCTCCAGTCGTAGGCCTTTATTGACTAAATTGTAACATGACGACCTATGTGATTTTGGCAGGACTTTTTAGCGCCTACTTTTCAGCTACTGGGCTAAGATTTGAAACAAACGATCGGTGGGAATTCAGCTTTCAGGGGAGTCCTCCCCCGAGTCTCTGGACGGCTGTGGGGCCGAGCGGCGAGCGTCAAAGCACTCGGTTTCTCTCCAGTCATAGGCCTTTATTGACTAAATTGTACCATGACGACCTTTGTGATTTTGGCAGGACTTTTTAGCGCCTACTTTTCAGCTACTGGGCGAAGATTTGAAACAAACGATCGGTGGGAATCCAGCTTTCAGGGGAGGCCTCCCCCGAGTCTCTGGACGCCTGTGGGGCCAAGCGGCGACCGTTAAAGCACTCAGTTTCGCTCGAGTACCATGACGACCGATTTGACTTCGGCACGACTTTAGGTCGCTTAATTTCAGCCTAGCGGGCTAGGAATTCACACAGACAATCCTTGGGAATCCAGCTTTCAGGGGAGGCCACTTCCAAGCCTCTCAGAGGTCGTGGGGCCTAACGGCGAGCGTCAAAGCACTCGGTTTCGGTCCAGTAGGAGGCCTTCATTGACTAAATTGTAACATGATGACCTATGTGATTTTGGCAGGACTTTTTAGCGCCTACTTTTCAGCTACTGGGCGAAGATTTGAAACAAACGATCGGTGGGAATCCAGCTTTCAGGGGAGGCCTCTTCCAAGCCTCTCGGAGGTCGTGGGGCATAACGGCGAGCGTCAAAGCACTCGTTTTCGGTCCAGTAGTAGGCCTTTATTGACTAAATTGTACCATGACGACCTATGTGATTTTGGCAGGACATTTTAGCGCTTACTTTTGAGTTAGTGGGCTAAGATTTGAAACACATTATCGGTGGGAATCCTGCTTTCAGGGGAGTCCTCCCCCGAGTCTCTGGACGGCTGTGGGGCCGAGCGGCGAGCATTAAAGCACTCAGTTTCGGTCCAGTAGGAGGCCTTTATTGACTAAATTGTAACATGACGATCTATGTGATTTTGGCAGGACTTTTTAGCGCCTACTTTTCAGCTACTGGGCTAAGATTTGAAATATACGATCGGTGGGAATCCAGCTTTCAGGGGAGGCCTCTTTCAAGCCTCTCAGAGGTTGTGGGGCCGAGGGTGAGCGTCAAAGCACTCGGTTTCGCTCCAGTAGTAGGCCTTTATTGACTAAATTGTAACATGACGACCTATGTGATTTTGGCAGGACTTTTTAGCGCCTACTTTTCAGCTACTGGGCTAAGATTTGAAACAAACGATCGGTGGGAATACAGCTTTCAGGGGAGGCCTCCCCTGAGTCTCTGGACGGCTGTGGGGCTGAGCGGCGATCGTTAAAGCACTCAGTTTCGGTCCAGTGATAGGCCTTTATTGACTAAATTGTAACCTGACGACCTATGTGATTTTGGCAGGACCTTTTAGCGCTTACTTTTCAGCTACTGGAATAAGATTTGAAACAAACGATGGGTGGGAATCCAGCTTTCAGGGGAGTCCTCCCCCGAGTCTCTGGACGGCTGTGTGGCCGAGCGGCGACCGTTAAAGCACTCAGTTCTTTTCTTTTTAGCGCCTACTTTACAGCTACTGGGCTAAGATTTAAAACCAACGATCGGTGGGAATCCAGCTTTCAGGGGAGGCCTCTTCCAAGCCTCTCGGAGGTCATGGGGCCGAACGGCGAGCGTCAAAGCACTCGGTTTCGCTCCAGCAGTAGGCCTTTATTGACTAAATTGTAACATGACAACCTATGTGACTTTGGTTGGACTTTTTAGCGCTTACTTTTGAGCTAGTTGGCTAAGATTTGAAACAAACGATCGGTGGGATTCCAGATTTCAGGGGAGGCCTCCCCCGAGTCTCTGGATTGCTGTGGGGCCGAACGGCGAGCGTTAAAGCACTCAGTTTCGGTCCAGTAGTAGGCCTTTATTGACTAAATTGTAACATGACGACCTATGTGATTTTGGCAGGACTTTTTAGCGCCTACTTTTCAGTTACTGGGCGAAGATTTGAAACAAACGATCGGTGGGAATCCAGCTTTCAAGGGAGGCCTCTTCCAAGCCTCTCGGAGCTTGTGGGGCCGAACGGCGAGCGTCGAAGCACTCGGTTTCGCTTCAATAGTAGGCCTTTATTGACTAAATTGTAACATGACAACCTATGTGACTTTGGCAGGACATTTTAGCGCTTACTTTTGAGCTAGTGGGCTAAGATTTGAAACAAACGATCGGTGGGAATCCAGCTTTCTGGGGAGGCCTCCCCCGAGTCTCTGGACGGCTGTGGGGGCGAACGGCGAGCGTCAAAGCACTCTGTTTCTCTCCAGTAGTTGGCCTTTATTGAGTAAATTGTAACAACGACCTATGTGATTTTGGCAGGACTTTTTAGCGCCTACTTTTCAGCTACTAGGCTAAGATTTGAAATAAACGATCGGTGGGAATCCAGCTTTCAGGGGAGGCCTCTTTCAAGCCTCTCAGAGGTTGTGGGGCCGAGCGGTGAGCGTCAAAGCACTCGGTTTCGCTCCAGTAGTAGGCCTTTATTGACTAAATTGTAACCTGACGACCTATGTGATTTTGGCAGGACCTTTTAGCGCCTACTTTTCAGCTACTGGGCTAAGATTTGAAACAAACGATCGGTGGGAATCCAGCTTTCGGGGGAGGCCTCCCCCGAGTCTCTGGACGGCTGTGGGGCCGAGCGGCGAGCTTTAAAGCACTCGGTTTCGCTCCAGTAGTAGGCCTTTATTGACTAAATTGTAACATGACAACCCATGTGACTTTGGCAGGACTTTTTAGCGCTTACTTTTTACCTAGTGCACTAAGATTTGAAACAAACGATCTGTGGGAATCCAGCTTTAAGGGGAGTCCTCCCCCGAGTCTCTGGACGGCTGTGGGGCCGAGCGGCGAGCTTTAAAGCACTCAGTTTCGCTCGAGTACCATGACGACCGATTTGACTTCGGCACGACTTTAGGTCGCTTAATTTCAGCCTAGCGGGCTAGGAATTCACACAGACAATCCTTGGGAATCCAGCTTTCAGGAGAGGCCACTTCCAAGCCTCTCAGAGGTCGTGGGGCCTAACGGCGAGCGTCAAAGCACTCGGTTTCGGTCCAGTAGGAGGCCTTCATTGACTAAATTGTAACATGATGACCTATGTGATTTTGGCAGGACTTTTTAGCGCCTACTTTTCAGCTACTGGGCTAAGATTTGAAACAAACCATCGGTGGGAATCCAGCTTTCAGGGGAGGCTTCTTCCAAGCCTCTCGGAGGTTGTGGGGCCGAACGGCGAGCGTTAAAGCACTCAGTTTCGCTCCAGTAGTAGGCCTTTATTGACTAAATTGTACCATGACGACCTATGTGATTTTGGCAGGACTTTTTAGCGCCTACTTTTCAGCTACTGGCCGAAGATTTGAAACAAACGATCGGTGGGAATCCAGCTTTCAGGGGAGGCCTCTTCCAAGGCTCTCGGAGGTCGTGGGGCAAAACGGCGAGCGTCAAAGCACTCGTTTTCGGTCCAGTAGTAGGCCTTTATTGACTAAATTGTAACATGACAACCTATGTGACTTTGGCAGGACTTTTTAGCGCTTACTTTTCAGCTACTGGAATAAGATTTGAAACAAACGATGGGTGGGAATCCAGCTTTCAGGGGAGTCCTCCCCCGAGTCTCTGGACGGCTGTGTGGCCGAGCGGCGACCGTTAAAGCACTCAGTTCTTTTCTTTTTAGCGCCTACTTTACAGCTACTGGGCTAAGATTTAAAACCAACGATCGGTGGGAATCCAGCTTTCAGGGGAGGCCTCTTCCAAGCCTCTCGGAGGTCATGGGGCCGAACGGCGAGCGTCAAAGCACTCGGTTTCGCTCCAGCAGTAGGCCTTTATTGACTAAATTGTAACATGACAACCTATGTGACTTTGGTTGGACTTTTTAGCGCTTACTTTTGAGCTAGTTGGCTAAGATTTGAAACAAACGATCAGTGGGATTCCAGATTTCAGGGGAGGCCTCCCCCGAGTCTCTGGATTGCTGTGGGGCCGAACGGCGAGCGTTAAAGCACTCAGTTTCGGTCCAGTAGTAGGCCTTTATTGACTAAATTGTAACATGACGACCTATGTGATTTTGGCAGGACTTTTTAGCGCCTACTTTTCAGTTACTGGGCGAAGATTTGAAACAAACGATCGGTGGGAATCCAGCTTTCAAGGGAGGCCTCTTCCAAGCCTCTCGGAGCTTGTGGGGCCGAACGGCGAGCGTCGAAGCACTCGGTTTCGCTTCAATAGTAGGCCTTTATTGACTAAATTGTAACATGACGACCTATGTGAATTTGGCAGGACTTTTTAGTGCCTACTTTTGAACTAGTGGGCTAAGATTTGAAACAAACTATCGGTGGGAATCCAGCTTTCAGGGGAGGCCTCCCCTGAGTCTCTGGACGGCTGTGGGGCTGAGCGGCGATCGTTAAAGCACTCAGTTTCGGTCCAGTGATAGGCCTTTATTGACTAAATTGTAACATGACGACCTATGTGATTTTGGCAGGACTTTTTAGCGCTTACGTTTGAGCTAGTGGGCTAAGATTTAAAACAAACGATCGGTGGGAACCCAGCTTTCAGGGGAGGCCTCCCCCGAGTCTCTGGACGGCTGTGGGGCCGAGCGGCGAGCGTTAAAGCACTCAGTTTCGCTCGAGTACCATGACGACCGATTTGACTTCGGCACGACTTTAGGTCGCTTAATTTCAGCCTAGCGGGCTAGGAATTCACACAGACAAGCCTTGGGAATCCAGCTTTCAAGGGAGGCCTCTACCAAGCCTCTCGGAGCTTGTGGGGCCGAACGGCGAGCGTCGAAGCACTCGGTTTCGCTTCAATAGTAGGCCTTTATTGACTAAATTGTAACATGACAACCTATGTGACTTTGGCAGGACTTTTTAGCGCTTACTTTTGAGCTAATGGGCTAAGATTAAAAATAAACGATCGGTGGGAATCCAGCTTTCAGGGGAGGCCTCCCCCGAGTCTCTGGACGGCTGTGGGGGCGAACGGCGAGTGTCAAAGCATTCTGTTTCTCTCCAGTAGTTGGCCTTTATTGAGTAAATTGTAACAACGACCTATGTGATTTTGGCAGGACTTTTTAGCGCCTACATTTCAGCTACTGGGCTAAGATTTGAAATATACGATCGGTGGGAATCCAGCTTTCAGGGGAGGCCTCTTTCAAGCCTCTCAGAGGTTGTGGAGCCGAGCGGTGAGCGTCAAAGCACTCGGTTTCGCTCCAGTAGTAGGCCTTTATTGACTAAATTGTAACATGACGACCTATGTGATTTTGGCAGGACTTTTTAGCGCCTACTTTTCAGCTACTGGGCTAAGATTTGAAACAAACGATCGGTGGGAATCCAGCTTTCAGGGGAGGCCGCCCCCGAATCTCTGGACGGTTGTGGGGCCGAACGGCGAGCGTCAAAGCACTCGGTTTCTCTCCAGTCGTAGGCCTTTATTGACTAAATTGTAACATGACAACCTATGTGACTTTGGTTGGACTTTTTAGCGCTTACTTTTGAGCTAGTTGGCTAAGATTTGAAACAAACGATCGGTGGGATTCCAGATTTCAGGGGAGGCCTCCCCCGAGTCTCTGGATTGCTGTGGGGCCGAACGGCGAGCGTCAAAGCACTCGGTTTCTCTCCAGTCGTAGGCCTTTAATGACTAAATTGTAACATGACGACCTATGTGATTTTGGCAGGACATTTTAGCGCCTACTTTTCAGCTACTTGGCTAAGATTTAAAACAAACGATCGGTGGGAATCCAGCTTTCAGGGGAGGCCTCCTCCAAGTCTCTCGGAGGTCGTGAGGCCGAACGGCGAGCGTCAAAGCACTCGGTTTCGCTCCAGTAGTAGGCCTTTATTGACTAAATTGTAACATGACGACCTATGTGATTTTGGCAGGACTTTTTAGCGCCTACTTTTCAGCTACTGGGCTAAGATTTGAAACAAACGATCGGTGGGAATCCAGCTTTCAGGGGAGGCCTCCCCCGAATCTCTGGACGGTTGTGGGGCCGAACGGTGAGCGTCAAAGCACTCAGTTTCTCTCCAGTCGTAGGCCTTTATTGACTAAATTGTAACATGACGACCTATGTGAATTTGGCAGGACTTTTTAGTGCCTAATTTTGAACTAGTGGGCTAAGATTTGAAACAAACGATCGGTGGGAATCCAGCTTTCAGGGGAGGCCTCCCCTGAGTCTCTGGACGGCTGTGGGGCTGAGCGGCGATCGTTAAAGCACTCAGTTTCGGTCCAGTGATAGGCCTTTATTGACTAAATTGTAACATGACGACCTATGTGATTTTGGCAGGACTTTTTAGCGCTTACGTTTGAGCTAGTGGGCTAAGATTTAAAACAAACGATCGGTGGGAATCCAGCTTTCAGGGGAGGCCTCCCCCGAGTCTCTGGACGGCTGTGGGGCCGAGCGGCGAGCGTTAAAGCACTCAGTTTCGCTCGAGTACCAAGACGACCGATTTGACTTCGGCACGACTTTAGGTCGCTTAATTTCTGCCTAGCGGGCTAGGAATTCACACAGACAAGCCTTGGGAATCCAGCTTTCAAGGGAGGCCTCTTCCAAGCCTCTCGGAGCTCGTGGGGCCGAACGGCGAGCGTCGAAGCACTCGGTTTCGCTCCAGCAGTAGGCCTTTATTGACTAAATTGTAACATGACAACCTATGTGACTTTGGCAGGACTTTTTAGCGCCTTACTTTTGAGCTATGGGCTACGATTTGAAACAAACGATCGGTGGGAATCCAGCTTTCAGGGGAGGCCTCCCCCGAGTCTCTGGACGGCTGTGGGGCCGAACGGCGAGCCGTCAAAGCATTCGGTTTCTCTCCAGTAGTAGGCCTTTATTGAGTAAATTGTAACATGACGACCTATGTGATTTTGGCAGGACCTTTTAGCGCCTACTTTACAGCTACTGGGCTAAGATTTGAAACAAACGATCGGTGGGAATCCAGCTTTCAGGGGAGGCCTCTTCCAAGCCTCTCGGAGGTCATGGGGCCGAACGGCGAGCGTCAAAGCACTCGGTTTCGCTCCAGCAGTAGGCCTTTATTGACTAAATTGTAACATGACAACCTATGTGACTTTGGTTGGACTTTTTAGCGCTTACTTTTGAGCTAGTTGGCTAAGATTTGAACCAAACGATCGGTGGGATTCCAGATTTCAGGGGAGGCCTCCCCCGAGTCTCTGGATTGCTGTGGGGCCGAACGGCGAGCGTCAAAGCATTCGGTTTCTCTCCAGTCGTAGGCCTTTAATGACTAAATTGTAACATGACGACCTATGTGATTTTGGCAGGACTTTTTAGCGCCTACTTTTCAGCTACTGGGCTAAGATTTAAAACAAACGATCGGTGGGAATCCAGCTTTCAGGGGAGGCCTCCTCCAAGTCTCTCGGAGGTCGTGGGGCCGAACGGCAAGCGTCAAAGCACTCGGTTTCTCTCCAGTCGTAGGCCTTTAATGACTAAATTGTAACATGACGACCTATGTGATTTTGGCAGGACTTTTTAGTGCTTACGTTTGAGCTAGTGGACTAAGATTTAAAACAAACGATCGGTGGGAATCCAGCTTTCAGGGGAGGCCTACCCCGAGTCTCTGGACTGCTGTGGGGCCGAGCGGCGACCGTTAAAGCACTCAGTTTCGCTCGAGTACCATGACGACTGATTTGACTTCGGCACGACTTTAGGTCGCTTAATTTCAGCCTAGCGGGCTAGGAATTCACACAGACAAGCCTTGGGAATCCAGCTTTCAAGGGAGGCCTCTTCCAAGCCTCTCGGAGCTTGTGGGGCCGAACGGCGAGCGTCGAAGCACTTGGTTTCGCTCCAGTCGTAGGCCTTTAATGACTAAATTGTAACATGACGACCTATGTGACTTTGGCAAGACGTTTTGGCGCTTACTTTTGAGCTAGTGGGCTAAGATTTGAAAAAAACGATCGGTGGGAATCCAGCTTTCAGGGGAGGCCTACCCCGAGTCTCTGGACAGGCTGTGGGGCCGAACGGCGAGCGTCAAAGCACTCGTTTCTCTCCAGTAGTAGGCCTTTATTGACTAAATTGTAACATGACGACCTATGTGACTTTGGCATGACGTTTTTAGCGCCTACTTTTGAGCTAGTGGGCTAAGATTTGAAACAAATGATCGGTGGGAATCCAGCTTTCAGGGGACGCCTCCCCGAGTCTCTGGACGGACTGTGGGGCAGAGCGGCGAGCGTTAAAGCACTCAGTTTCGGTCCAGTAGTAGGCCTTTATTGACTAAATTGTAACATGACGACCTATGTGATTTTGGCAGGACTTTTTAGCGCCTACTTTTCAGCTTACGTGGGCTAAGATTTAAACAAACGATCGGTGGGAATCCAGCTTTCAGGGGAGGCCTCTCCAGAGCTCTCTGGACGGCTGTGGGGCCGAGCGGCGAGCGTTAATAGCACTCAGTTTCGCTCGAGTACCATGACGACCGATTTGACTTCGGCACAACTTTAGGTCGCTTAATTTCAGCCGAGCGGGCTAGGAATTAACACAGACAAGCCTTGGGAATCCAGCTTTCAAGGGAGGCCTCTTCCAAGCCTCTCGGAGCTTGTGGGGCCGAACGGCGAGCGTCGAAGCACTCGGTTTTCGCTTCAATAGTAGGCCTTTATTGACTAAATTGTAACATGACAACCTATGTGACTTTGGCAGGACTTTTTAGCGCTTACTTTTGAGCTAGTGGGCTAAGATTTGAAACAAACGATCGGTGGGAATCCAGCTTTCCGGGGAGGCCTCCCCCGAGTCTCTGGACGGCTGTGGGGGCGAACGGCGAGCGTCAAAGCACTCTGTTTCTCTCCAGTAGTTGGCCTTTATTGAGTAAATTGTAACAACGACCTATGTGATTTTGGCAGGACTTTTTAGCGCCTACTTTTCAGCTACTGGGCTAAGATTTGAAATAAACGATCGGTGGGAATCCAGCTTTCAGGGGAGGCCTCTTTCAAGCCTCTCAGAGGTTGTGGGGCCGAGCGGTGAGCGTCAAAGCACTCGGTTTCGCTCCAGTAGTAGGCCTTTATTGACTAAATTGTAACATGACGACCTATGTGATTTCGGCAGGACTTTTTAGCGCCTACTTTTCAGCTACTGGGCTAAGATTTGAAACAAACGATCGGTGGGAATCCAGCTTTCAGGGGAGGCCTCCCCCGAATCTCTGGACGGTTGTGGGGCCGAACGGTGAGCGTCAAAGCACTCAGTTTCTCTCCAGTCGTAGGCCTTTATTGACTAAATTGTAACATGACGACCTATGTGAATTTGGCAGGACTTTTTAGTGCCTACTTTTGAACTAGTGGGCTAAGATTTGAAACAAACGATCGGTGGGAATCCAGCTTTCAGGGGAGGCCTCCCCTGAGTCTCTGGACGGCTGTGGGGCTGAGCGGCGATCGTTAAAGCACTCAGTTTCGGTCCAGTGATAGGCCTTTATTGACTAAATTGTAACATGACGACCTATGTGATTTTGGCAGGACTTTTTAGCGCTTACGTTTGAGCTAGTGGGCTAAGATTTAATACAAACGATCGGTGGGAATCCAGCTTTCAGGGGAGGCCTCCCCCGAGTCTCTGGACGGCTGTGGGGCCGAGCGGCGAGCGTTAAAGCACTCAGTTTCGCTCGAGTACCATGACGACCGATTTGACTTCGGCACGACTTTAGGTCGCTTAATTTCAGCCTAGGGGGCTAGGAATTCACACAGACAAGCCTTGGGAATCCAGCTTTCAAGGGAGGCCTCTTCCAAGCCTCTCGGAGCTTGTGGGGCCGAACGGCGAGCGTCGAAGCACTCGGTTTCGCTTCAATAGTAGGCCTTTATTGACTAAATTGTAACATGACAACCTATGTGACTTTGGCAGGACTTTTTAGCGCTTACTTTTGAGCTAGTGGGCTAAGATTTGAAATAAACGATCGGTGGGAATCCAGCTTTCAGGGGAGGCCTCCCCCGAGTCTCTGGACGGCTGTGGGGGCGAACGGCGAGCGTCAAAGCACTCTGTTTCTCTCCAGTAGTTGGCCTTTATTGAGTAAATTGTAACAACGACCTATGTGATTTTGGCAGGACGTTTTAGCGCCTACTTTTCAGCTACTGGGCTAAGATTTGAAATAAACGATCGGTGGGAATCCAGCTTTCAGGGGAGGCCTCTTTCAAGCCTCTCAGAGGTTGTGGGGCCGAGCGGTGAGCGTCAAAGCACTCGGTTTCGCTCCAGTAGTAGGCCTTTATTGACTAAATTGTAACATGACGACCTAGGTGATTTTGGCAGGACTTTTTAGCGCCTACTTTTGAGCTACTGGGCTAAGATTTTAAACGAACGATCGGTGGGAATCCAGCTTTCAGGGGAGGCCTCCCCCGAATCTCTGGACGGTTGTTGGGCTGAACGGTGAGCGTCAAAGCACTCAGTTTCTCTCCAGTCGTAGGCCTTTATTGACAAAATTGTAACATGACGACCTATGTGAATTTGGCAGGACTTTTTAGTGCCTACTTTTGAACTAGTGGGCTAAGATTTGAAACAAACGATCGGTGGGAATCCAGCTTTCAGGGGAGGCCTCCCCTGAGTCTCTGGACGGCTGTGGGGCTGAGCGGCGATCGTTAAAGCACTCAGTTTCGGTCCAGTGATAGGCCTTTATTGACTAAATTGTAACATGACGACCTATGTGATTTTGGCAGGACTTTTTAGCGCTTACGTTGGAGCTAGTGGGCTAAGATTTAAAACAAACGATCGGTGGGAATCCAGCTTTCAGGGGAGGCCTCCCCCGAGTCTCTGGATGGCTGTGGGGCCGAGCGGCGAGCGTTAAAGCACTCAGTTTCGCTCGAGTACCATGACGACCGATTTGACTTCGGCACGACTTTAGGTCGCTTAATTTCAGCCTAGCGGGCTAGGAATTCACACAGACAAGCCTTGGGAATCCAGCTTTCAAGGGAGGCCTCTTCCAAGTCTCTCGGAGCTTGTGGGGCCGAACGGCGAGCGTCGAAGCACTCAGTTTTGCTCCAGTAGTAGGCCTTTATTGACTAAATTGTAACATGACAACCTATGTGACTTTGGCAGGACTTTTTAGCGCTTACTTTTGAGCTAGTGGGCGACGATTTGAAACAAACGATCGGTGGGAATCCAGCTTTCAGGGGAGGCCTCCCCCGAGTCTCTGGACGGCTGTGGGGGCGAACGGCGAGCGTCAAAGCACTCTGTTTCTCTCCAGTAGTTGGCCTTTATTTAGTAAATTGTAACAACGACCTATGTGATTTTGGCAGGACTTTTTAGCACCTACTTTTCAGCTACTGGGCTAAGATTTGAAATAAACGATCGGTGGGAATCCAGCTTTCAGGGGAGGCCTCTTTCAAGCCTCTCAGAGGTTGTGGGGCCGAGCGGTGAGCGTCAAAGCACTCGGTTTCGCTCCAGTAGTAGGCCTTTATTGACTAAATTGTAACATGACGACCTATGTGATTTTGGCAGGACTTTTTAGCGCCTACTTTTCAGCTACTGGGCTAAGATTTGAAACAAACGATCGGTTGGAATCCAGCTTTCAGGGGAGGCCTCCCCCGAATCTCTGGACGGTTGTGGGGCCGAACGGTGAGCGTCAAAGCACTCAGTTTCTCTCCAGTCGTAGGCCTTTATTGACTAAATTGTAACATGACGACCTATGTGAATTTGGCAGGACTTTTTAGTGCCTACTTTTGAACTAGTGGGCTACGATTTGAAACAAACGATCGGTGGGAATCCAGCTTTCAGGGGAGGCCTCCCCCGAGTCTCTGGACGGCTGTGGGGACGAAAGGCGAGCGTCAAAGCACGCGGTTTCTCTCCAGTAGTTGGCCTTTATTGAGTAAATTGTAACATGACGACCTATGTGATTTTGGCAGGTCTTTTTAGCGCTTACGTTTGAGCTAGTGGGCTAAGATTTAAAACAAACGATCGGTGGGAATCCAGCTTTCAGGGGAGGCCTCCCCCGAGTCTCTGGACGGCTGTGGGGCCGAGCGGCGAGCGTTAAAGCACTCAGTTTCGCTCGAGTACCATGACGACCGATTTGACTTCGGCACGACTTTAGGTCGCTTAATTTCAGCCTAGCGGGCTAGGAATTCACACAGACAAGCCTTGGGAATCCAGCTTTCAGGGGAGGCCTCCCCGAGTCTCTGGACGGCTGTGGGGACGAAAGGCGAGCGTCAAAGCACTCGGTTTCTCTCCAGTAGTTGGCCTTTATTGAGTAAATTGTAACAACGACCTATGTGATTTTGGCAGGTCTTTTTAGCGCCTACTTTTCAGCTACTGGCCGAAGATTTGAAACAAACGATCGGTGGGAATCCAGCTTTCAGGGGAGGCCTCCCCCGAGTCTCTGGACGGCTGTGGGGGCGAACGGCGAGCGTCAAAGCACTCTGTTTCTCTCCAGTAGTTGGCCTTTATTGAGTAAATTGTAACAACGACCTCTGTGATTTTGGCAGGACTTTTTAGCACCTACTTTTCAGCTACTGGGCTAAGATTTGAAATAAACGATCGGTGGGAATCCAGCTTTCAGGGGAGGCCTCTTTCAAGCCTCTCAGAGGTTGTGGGGCCGAGCGGTGAGCGTCAAAGCACTCGGTTTCGCTCCAGTAGTAGGCCTTTATTGACTAAATTGTAACATGACGACCTATGTGATTTTGGCAGGACTTTTTAGCGCCTACTTTTCAGCTACTGGGCTAAGATTTGAAACAAACGATCGGTGGGAATCCAGCTTTCAGGGGAGGCCTCCCCCGAATCTCTGGACGGTTGTGGGGCCGAACGGTGAGCGTCAAAGCACTCAGTTTCTCTCCAGTCGTAGGCCTTTATTGACTAAATTGTAACATGACGACCTATGTGAATTTGGCAGGACTTTTTAGTGCCTACTTTTGAACTAGTGGGCTAAGATTTGAAACAAACGATCGGTGGGAATCCAGCTTTCAGGGGAGGCCTCCCCTGAGTCTCTGGACGGCTGTGGGGCTGAGCGGCGATCGTTAAAGCACTCAGTTTCGGTCCAGTGATAGGCCTTTATTGACTAAATTGTAACATGACGACCTATGTGATTTTGGCAGGACTTTTTAGCGCTTACGTTTGAGCTAGTGGGCTAAGATTTAAAACAAACGATCGGTGGGAATCCAGCTTTCAGGGGAGGCCTCCCCCGAGTCTCTGGACGGCTGTGGGGCCGAGCGGCGAGCGTTAAAGCACTCAGTTTCGCTCGAGTACCATGACGACCGATTTGACTTCGGCACGACTTTAGGTCGCTTAATTTCAGACTAGCGGGCTAGGAATTCACACAGACAAGCCTTGGGAATCCAGCTTTCAAGGGAGGCCTCTTCCAAGCCTCTCGGAGCTCGTGGGGCCGAACGGCGAGCGTCGAAGCACTCGGTTTTGCTCCAGTAGTAGGCCTTTATTGACTAAATTGTAACATGACAACCTATGTGACTTTGGCAGGACTTTTTAGCGCTTACTTTTGAGCTAGTGGGCTACGATTTGAAACAAACGATCGGTGGGAATCCAGCTTTCAGGGGAGGCCTCCCCCGAGTCTCTGGACGGCTGTGGGGACGAACGGCGAGCGTCAAAGCACTCGGTTTCTCTCCAGTAGTTGGCCTTTATTGAGTAAATTGTAACAACGACCTATGTGATTTTGGCAGGACTTTTTAGCGCCTACTTTTCAGCTACTGGGCTAAGATTTGAAATAAACGATCGGTGGGAATCCAGCTTTCAGGGGAGGCCTCTTTCAAGCCTCTCAGAGGTTGTGGGGCCGAGCGGTGAGCGTCAAAGCACTCGGTTTCGCTCCAGTAGTAGGCCTTTATTGACTAAATTGTAACATGACGACCTATGTGATTTTGGCAGGACTTTTTAGCGCCTACTTTTGAGCTACTGGGCTAAGATTTGAAACAAACGATCGGTGGGAATCCAGCTTTCAGGGGAGGCCTCCCCTGAGTCTCTGGACGGCTGTGGGGCTGAGCGGCGATCGTTAAAGCACTCAGTTTCGGTCCAGTGATAGGCCTTTATTGACTAAATTGTAACATGACGACCTATGTGATTTTGGCAGGACTTTTTAGCGCTTACGTTGGAGCTAGTGGGCTAAGATTTAAAACAAACGATCGGTGGGAATCCAGCTTTCAGGGGAGGCCTCCCCCGAGTCTCTGGACGGCTATGGGGCCGAGCGGCGAGCGTTAAAGCACTCAGTTTCGCTCGAGTACCATGACGACCGATTTGACTTCGGCACGACTTTAGGTCGCTTAATTTCAGCCTAGCGGGCTAGGAATTCACACAGACAAGCCTTGGGAATCCAGCTTTCAAGGGAGGCCTCTTCCAAGCCTCTCGGAGCTTGTGGGGCCGAACGGCGAGCGTCGAAGCACTCGGTTTTGCTCCAGTAGTAGGCCTTTATTGACTAAATTGTAACATGACAACCTATGTGACTTTGGCAGGACTTTTTAGCGCTTACATTTGAGCTAGTGGGCTACGATTTGAAACAAACGATCGGTGGGAATCCAGCTTTCAGGGGAGGCCTCCCCCGAGTCTCTGGACGGCTGTGGGGACGAACGGCGAGCGTCAAAGCACTCGGTTTCTCTCCAGTAGTAGGCCTTTTTTGAGTAAATTGTAACCTGACGACCTATGTGATTTTGGCAGGACCTTTTAGCGCCTACTTTTCAGCTACTGGGCTAAGATTTGAAACAAACGATCGGTGGGAATCCAGCTTTCGGGGGAGGCCTCCCCCGAGTCTCTGGACGGCTGTGGGGCCGAGCGGCGAGCTTTAAAGCACTCGGTTTCGCTCCAGTAGTAGGCCTTTATTGACTAAATTGTAACATGACAACCCATGTGACTTTGGCAGGACTTTTTAGCGCTTGCTTTTTACCTAGTGCACTAAGATTTGAAACAAACGATCTGTGGGAATCCAGCTTTCAGGGGAGTCCTCCCCCGAGTCTCTGGACGGCTGTGGGGCCGAGTGGCGAGCTTTAAAGCACTCAGTTTCGCTCGAGTACCATGACGACCGATTTGACTTCGGCACGACTTTAGGTCGCTTAATTTCAGCCTAGCGGGCTAGGAATTCACACAGACAATCCTTGGGAATCCAGCTTTCAGGGGAGGCCACTTCCAAGCCTCTCAGAGGTCGTGGGGCCTAACGGCGAGCGTCAAAGCACTCGGTTTCGGTCCAGTAGGAGGCCTTCATTTACTAAATTGTAACATGATGACCTATGTGATTTTGGCAGGACGTTTTAGCGCCTACTTTTCAGCTACTGGGCTAAGATTTGAAACAAACCATCGGTGGGAATCCAGCTTTCAGGGGAGGCTTCTTCCAAGCCTCTCGGAGGTTGTGGGGCCGAACGGCGAGCGTTAAAGCACTCGGTTTCGCTCCAGTAGTAGGCCTTTATTGACTAAATTGTACCATGACGACCTATGTGATTTTGGCAGGACTTTTTAGCGCCTACTTTTCAGCTACTGGCCGAAGATTTGAAACAAACGATCGGTGGGAATCCAGCTTTCAGGGGAGGCCTCCCCCGAATCTCTGGACGGCTGTGGGGCCGAACGGTGAGCGTCAAAGCACTCGGTTTCTCTCCAGTCGTAGGCCTTTATTGACTAAATTGTAACATGACGACCTATGTGATTTTGGCAGGACTTTTTAGCGCCTACTTTTCAGCTACTGGGCTAAGATTTGAAACAAACGATCGGTGGGAATTCAGCTTTCAGGGGAGTCCTCCCCCGAGTCTCTGGACGGCTGTGGGGCCGAGCGGCGAGCGTCAAAGCACTCGGTTTCTCTCCAGTCATAGGCCTTTATTGACTAAATTGTACCATGACGACCTTTGTGATTTTGGCAGGACTTTTTAGCGCCTACTTTTCAGCTACTGGGCGAAGATTTGAAACAAACGATCGGTGGGAATCCAGCTTTCAGGGGAGGCCTCTTCCAAGCCTCTCGGAGGTCGTGGGGCATAACGGCGAGCGTCAAAGCAGTCGTTTTCGGTCCAGTAGTAGGCCTTTATTGACTAAATTGTAACATGACAACCTATGTGACTTTGGCAGGACTTTTTAGCGCTTACTTTTTACCTAGTGCACTAAGATTTGAAACAAACGATCTGTGGGAATCCAGCTTTCAGGGGAGTCCTCCCCCGAGTCTCTGGACGGCTGTGTGGCCGAGCGGCGACCGTTAAAGCACTCAGTTTCGCTCGAGTACCATGACGACCGATTTGACTTCGGCACGACTTTAGGTCGCTTAATTTCAGCCTAGCGGGCTAGGAAATCACACAGACAAGCCTTGGGAATCCAGCTTTCAAGGGAGGCCTCTTCCAAGCCTCTCGGAGCTCGTGGGGCCGAACGGCGAGCGTGGAAGCTCTCGGTTTCGCTCCAGTAGTAACCCTTTATTGACTAAATTGTAACATCACAGCCTATGTGACTTTGGCAGGACTTTTTAGCGCCTACTTTTCAGCTACTGGGCTAAGATTTGAAACAAACGATCGGTGGGAATGCACCTTTCAGGGGAGGCCTCCCCCGAGTCTCTGGACGGCTGTGGGGCCGAACGGCGACCGTCAAAGCACTCGCTTTCTCTCCAGTAATAGGCCTTTGTTGAGTAAATTGTAACATGACGACCTATGTGATTTTGGCAGGACTTTTTAGCGCCTACTTTACAGCTACTGGGCTAAGATTTAAAACAAACGATCGGTGAGAATCCAGCTTTCAGGGGAGGCCTCTTCCAAGCCTCTCGGAGGTCATGGGGCCGAACGGCGAGCGTCAAAGCACTCGGTTTCGCTCCAGCAGTAGGCCTTTATTGACTAAATTGTAACATGACAACCTATGTGACTTTGGCAGGACTTTTTAGCGCTTTCTTTTGAGCTAGTTGGCTAAGATTTGAAACAAACGATCGGTGGGATTCCAGATTTCAGGGGAGGCCTCCCCCGAGTCTCTGGATTGCTGTGGGGCCGAACGGCGAGCGTCAAAGCACTCGGTTTCTCTCCAGTCGTAGGCTTTTATTGACTAAATTGTAACATGACGACCTATGTGATTTTGGCAGGACTTTTTAGCGCTTACGTTTGAGCTAGTGGGCTAAGATTTAAAACAAACGATCGGTGGGAATCCAGCTTTCAGGGGAGGCCTACCCCGAGTCTCTGGACTGCTGTGCGGCCGAGCGGCGACCGTTAAAGCACTCAGTTTCGCTCGAGTACCATGACGACCGATTTGACTTCGGCACGACTTTAGGTCGCTTAATTTCAGCTTAGCGGGCTAGGAATTCACACAGACAAGCCTTGGGAATCCAGCTTTCAAGGGAGGCCTCTTCCAAGCCTCTCGGAGCTTGTGGGGCCGAACGGCGAGCGTCGAAGCACTCGGTTTCGCTCCAGTCGTAGGCCTTTAATGACTAAATTGTAACATGACGACCTATGTGACTTTGGCAAGACGTTTTAGGGCTTACTTTTGAGCTAGTGGGCTAAGATTTGAAACAAACGATCGGTGGGAGTCCAGCTTTCAGGGGAGGCCTCCCCCGAGTCTCTGGACAGCTGTGGGGCCGAACGGCGAGCGTCAAAGCACTCGTTTTCGCTCCAGTAGTAGGCCTTTATTGACTAAATTGTAACATGACGACCTATGTGACTTTGGCATGACTTTTTAGCGCCTACTTTTGACCTAGTGGGCTAAGATATGAAACAAACGATCGGTGGGAATCCAGCTTTCAGGGGAGGCCTCTTCCAAGCCTCTCGGAGGTCGTGGGGCCGAACGGCGAGCGTTATAGCACTCGGTTTCTCTGCAGTAGTAGGCCTTTATTGACTAAATTGTAACATGACGACCTATGTGACTTTGGCAAGACTTTTTAGCGCCTACGTTTGACCTAGTGGGCTAAGATTTGAAACAAATGATCGGTGGGAATCCAGCTTTCAGGGGAGGCCTCCCCCGAGTCTCTGGACGCCTGTGGGGCCGAGCGGCGACCGTTAAAGCACTCAGTTTCGCTCGAGTACCATGACGACCGATTTGACTTCGGCACGACTTTAGTTTCGCTTAATTTCAGCCTAGCGGGCTAGGAATTCACACAGACAATCCTTGGGAATCCAGCTTTCAGGGGATGCCACTTCCATGCCTCTCAGAGGTCGTGGGGCCTAACGGCGAGCGTCAAAGCACTCGGTTTCGGTCCAGTAGGAAGCGTTTATTGACTAAATTGTAACATGACGACCTATGTGATTTTGGCAGGACTTTTTAGCGCCTACTTTTCAGCTACTGGGCGAAGATTTGAAACAAACGATCGGTGGGAATCCAGCTTTCAGGGGAGGCCTCTTCCAAGCCTCTCCGAGGTCGTGGGGCATAACGGCGAGCGTCAAAGCACTCGTTTTCGGTCCAGTAGTAGGCCTTTATTGACTAAATTGTACCATGACGACCTATGTGATTTTGGCAGGACATTTTAGCGCTTACTTTTGAGTTAGTGGGCTAAGATTTGAAACACATTATCGGTGGGAATCCAGCTTTCAGGGGAGTCCTCCCCCGAGTCTCTGGACGGCTGTGTGGCCGAGCGGCGACCGTTAAAGCACTCAGTTTCGGTCGAGTACCATGACGACCAATTTGACTTCGGCACGACTTTAGGTCGCTTAATTTCAGCCTAGCGGGCTAGGAATTCACACAGACAAGCCTTGGGAATCCAGCTTTCAAGGGAGGCCTCTTCCAAGCCTCTCGGAGCACGTGGGGCCGAACGGCGAGCGTCGAAGCACTCGGTTTCGCTCCAGTAGTAACCCTTTATTGACTAAATTGTAACATCACAACCTATGTGACTTTGGCAGACTTTTTTCCGCCTACTTTTCAGCTAATGGGCTAAGATTTGAAACAAATGATCGGCGGGAATTCAGCTTTCAGTGGAGGCCTCCCCCGAGTTTCTGGACGGCTGTGGGGCCGAACGGCGACCGTCAAAGCACTCGCTTTCTCTCCAGTAGTAGGCCTTTATTGAGTAAATTGTAACATGACGACCTATGTGATTTTGGCAGGACTTTTTAGCGCCTACTTTACAGCTACTGGGCTAAGATTTAAAACAAACGATCGGTGGGAATCCAGCTTTCAGGGGAGGCCTCTTCCAAGCCTCTCGGAGGTCATGGGGCCGAACGGCGAGCGTCAAAGCACTCGGTTTCGCTCCAGCAGTAGGCCTTTATTGACTAAATTGTAACATGACAACCTATGTGACTTTGGTTGGACTTTTTAGCGCTTACTTTTGAGCTAGTTGGCTAAGATTTGAAATAAACGATCGGTGGGAATCCAGCTTTCAGGGGAGGCCTCCCCCGAGTCTCTGGACGGCTGTGGGGGCGAACGGCGAGCGTCAAAGCATTCTGTTTCTCTCCAGTAGTTGGCCTTTATTGAGTAAATTGTAACAACGACCTATGTGATTTTGGCAGGACTTTTTAGCGCCTACTTTTCAGCTACTGGGCTAAGATTTGAAATATACGATCGGTGGGAATCCAGCTTTCAGGGGAGGCCTCTTTCAAGCCTCTCAGAGGTTGTGGGGCCGAGCGGTGAGCGTCAAAGCACTCGGTTTCGCTCCAGTAGTAGGCCTTTATTGACTAAATTGTAACATGACGACCTATGTGATTTTGGCAGGACTTTTTAGCGCCTACTTTTCAGCTACTGGGCTAAGATTTGAAACAAACGATTGGTGGGAATCCAGCTTTCAGGGGAGGCCTCCCCTGAGTCTCTGGACGGCTGTGGGGCTGAGCGGCGAGCGTTAAAGCACTCAGTTTCGGTCCAGTGATAGGCCTTTATTGACTAAATTGTAACCTGACGTCCTATGTGATTTTGGCAGGACCTTTTAGCGCCTACTTTTCAGCTACTGGGCTAAGATTTGAAACAAACGATCGGTGGGAATCCAGCTTTCGGGGGAGGCCTCCCCCGAGTCTCTGGACGGCTGTGGGGCCGAGCGGCGAGCTTTAAAGCACTCGGTTTCGCTCCAGTAGTAGGCCTTTATTGACTAAATTGTAACATGACAACCCATGTGACTTTGGCAGGACTTTTTAGCGCTTACTTTTTACCTAGTGCACTAAGATTTGAAACAAACGATCTGTGGGAATCCAGCTTTAAGGGGAGTCCTCCCCCGAGTCTCTGGACGGCTGTGGGGCCGAGCGGCGAGCTTTAAAGCACTCAGTTTCGCTCGAGTACCATGACGACCGATTTGACTTCGGCACGACTTTAGGTCGCTTAATTTCAGCCTAGCGGGCTAGGAATTCACACAGACAATCCTTGGGAATCCAGCTTTCAGGGGAGGCCACTTCCAAGCCTCTCAGAGGTCGTGGGGCCTAACGGCGAGCGTCAAAGCACTCGGTTTCGGTCCAGTAGGAGGCCTTCATTGACTAAATTGTAACATGATGACCTATGTGATTTTGGCAGGACTTTTTAGCGCCTAGTTTTCAGCTACTGGGCTAAGATTTGAAACAAACCATCGGTGGGAATCCAGCTTTCAGGGGAGGCTTCTTCCAAGCCTCTCGGAGGTTGTGGGGCCGAACGGCGAGCGTTAAAGCACTCAGTTTCGCTCCAGTAGTAGGCCTTTATTGACTAAATTGTACCATGACGACCTATGTGATTTTGGCAGGACTTTTTAGCGCCTACTTTTCAGCTACTGGCCGAAGATTTGAAACAAACGATCGGTGGGAATCCAGCTTTCAGGGGAGGCCTCTTCCAAGCCTCTCGGAGGTCGTGGGGCATAACGGCGAGCGTCAAAGCACTCGTTTTCGGTCCAGTAGTAGGCCTTTATTGACTAAATTGTAACATGACAACCTATGTGACTTTGGCAGGACTTTTTAGCGCTTACTTTTCAGCTACTGGGCTAAGATTTGAAACAAACGATGGGTGGGAATCCAGCTTTCAGGGGAGTCCTCCCCCGAGTCTCTGGACGGCTGTGTGGCCGAGCGGCGACCGTTAAAGCACTCAGTTCTTTTCTTTTTAGCGCCTACTTTACAGCTACTGGGCTAAGATTTAAAACCAACGATCGGTGGGAATCCAGCTTTCAGGGGAGGCCTCTTCCAAGCCTCTCGGAGGTCATGGGGCCGAACGGCGAGCGTCAAAGCACTCGGTTTCGCTCCAGCAGTAGGCCTTTATTGACTAAATTGTAACATGACAACCTATGTGACTTTGGTTGGACTTTTTAGCGCTTACTTTTGAGCTAGTTGGCTAAGATTTGAAACAAACGATCGGTGGGATTCCAGATTTCAGGGGAGGCCTCCCCCGAGTCTCTGGATTGCTGTGGGGCCGAACGGCGAGCGTTAAAGCACTCAGTTTCGGTCCAGTAGTAGGCCTTTATTGACTAAATTGTAACATGACGACCTATGTGATTTTGGCAGGACTTTTTAGCGCCTACTTTTCAGTTACTGGGCGAAGATTTGAAACAAACGATCGGTGGGAATCCAGCTTTCAAGGGAGGCCTCTTCCAAGCCTCTCGGAGCTTGTGGGGCCGAACGGCGAGCGTCGAAGCACTCGGTTTCGCTTCAATAGTAGGCCTTTATTGACTAAATTGTAACATGACAACCTATGTGACTTTGGCAGGACTTTTTAGCGCTTACTTTTGAGCTAGTGGGCTAAGATTTGAAACAAACGATCGGTGGGAATCCAGCTTTCTGGGGAGGCCTCCCCCGAGTCTCTGGACGGCTGTGGGGGCGAACGGCGAGCGTCAAAGCACTCTGTTTCTCTCCAGTAGTTGGCCTTTATTGAGTAAATTGTAACAACGACCTATGTGATTTTGGCAGGACTTTTTAGCGCCTACTTTTCAGCTACTAGGCTAAGATTTGAAATAAACGATCGGTGGGAATCCAGCTTTCAGGGGAGGCCTCTTTCAAGCCTCTCAGAGGTTGTGGGGCCGAGCGGTGAGCGTCAAAGCACTCGGTTTCGCTCCAGTAGTAGGCCTTTATTGACTAAATTGTAACATGACGACCTATGTGATTTTGGCAGGACTTTCTAGCGCCTACTTTTCAGCTACTGGGCTAAGATTTGAAACAAACGATCGGTGGGAATCCAGCTTTCAGGGGAGGCCTCCCCCGAATCTCTGGACGGTTGTGGGGCCGAACGGTGAGCGTCAAAGCACTCAGTTTCTCTCCAGTCGTAGGCCTTTATTGACTAAATTGTAACATGTCGACCTATGTGAATTTGGCAGGACTTTTTAGTGCCTACTTTTGAACTAGTGGGCTAAGATTTGAAACAAACTATCGGTGGGAATCCAGCTTTCAGGGGAGGCCTCCCCTGAGTCTCTGGACGGCTGTGGGGCTGAGCGGCGATCGTTAAAGCACTCAGTTTCGGTCCAGTGATAGGCCTTTATTGACTAAATTGTAACATGACGACCTATGTGATTTTGGCAGGAATTTTTAGCGCTTACGTTTGAGCTAGTGGGCTAAGATTTAAAACAAACGATCGGTGGGAACCCAGCTTTCAGGGGAGGCCTCCCCCGAGTCTCTGGACGGCTGTGGGGCCGAGCGGCGAGCGTTAAAGCACTCAGTTTCGCTCGAGTACCATGACGACCGATTTGACTTCGGCACGACATTAGGTCGCTTAATTTCAGCCTAGCGGGCTAGGAATTCACACAGACAAGCCTTGGGAATCCAGCTTTCAAGGGAGGCCTCTTCCAAGCCTCTCGGAGCTTGTGGGGCCGAACGGCGAGCGTCGAAGCACTTGGTTTCGCTCCAGTCGTAGGCCTTTAATGACTAAATTGTAACATGACGACCTATGTGACTTTGGCAAGACGTTTTAGCGCTTACGTTTGAGCTAGTGGGCTAAGATTTGAAAAAAACGATCGGTGGGAATCCAGCTTTCAGGGGAGGCCTACCCCGAGTCTCTGGACAGCTGTGGGGCCGAACGGCGAGCGTCAAAGCACTCGTTTTCGCTCCAGTAGTAGGCCTTTATTGACTAAATTGTAACATGACGACCTATGTGACTTTGGCATGACTTTTTAGCGCCTACTTTTGAGCTAGTGGGCTAAGATTTGAAACAAATGATCGGTGGGAATCCAGCTTTCGGTGGACGCCTCCCCCGAGTCTCTGGACGGCTGTGGGGCAGAGTGGCGAGCGTTAAAGCACTCAGTTTCGGTCCAGTAGTAGGCCTTTATTGACTAAATTGTAACATGACGACCTATGTGATTTTGGCAGGACTTTTTAGCGCCTACTTTTCAGTTACTGGGCGAAGATTTGAAACAAACGATCGGTGGGAATCCAGCTTTCAGGGGAGGCCTCTTCCAAGCCTCTCGGAGGTCGTGGGGCAGAACGGCGAGCGTCATAGCACTCGGTTTCTCTCCAGTAGTAACCCTTTATTGACTAAATTGTAACATCACAACCTATGTGATTTTGGCAGGACTTTTTAGCGCCTACTTTTCAGCTACTGGGCTAAGATTTGAAACAAACGATCGGTGGGAATCCAGCTTTCAGGGGAGGGCTCCCCCGAGTCTCTGGACGGCTGTGGGGCCGAGTGGCGAGCGTAATAGCACTCAGTTTCGCTCGAGTACCATGACGACCGATTTGACTTCGGCACAACTTTAGGTCGCTTAATTTCAGCCGAGCGGGCTAGGAATTAACACAGACAAGCCTTGGGAATCCAGCTTTCAAGGGAGGCCTCTTCCAAGCCTCTCGGAGCTTGTGGGGCCGAACGGCGAGCGTCGAAGCACTTGGTTTCGCTTCAATAGTAGGCCTTTATTGACTAAATTGTAACATGACAACCTATGTGACTTTGGCAGGACTTTTTAGCGCTTACTTTTGAGCTAGTGGGCTAAGATTTGAAACAAACGATCGGTGGGAATCCAGCTTTCTGGGGAGGCCTCCCCCGAGTCTCTGGACGACTGTGGGGGCGAACGCCGAGCGTCAAAGCACTCTGTTTCTCTCCAGTAGTTGGCCTTTATTGAGTAAATTGTAACAACGACCTATGTGATTTTGGCAGGACTTTTTAGCGCCTACTTTTCAGCTACTGGGCTAAGATTTGAAATAAACGATCGGTGGGAATCCAGCTTTCAGGGGAGGCCTCTTTCAAGCCTCTCAGAGGTTGTGGGGCTTAGCGGTGAGCGTCAAAGCACTCGTTTTCGGTCCAGTAGTAGGCCTTTATTGACTAAATTGTACCATGACGACCTAAGTGATTTTGGCAGGACATTTTAGCGCTTACTTTTGAGTTAGTGGGCTAAGATTTGAAACACATTATCGGTGGGAATCCAGCTTTCAGGGGAGTCCTCCCCCGAGTCTCTGGACGGCTGTGGGGCCGAGCGGCGAGCATTAAAGCACTCAGTTTCGGTCCAGTAGGAGGCCTTTATTGACTAAATTGTAACATGACGATCTATGTGATTTTGGCAGGACTTTTTAGCGCCTACTTTTCAGCTACTGGGCTAAGATTTGAAAGAAACGATCGGTGGGAATCCAGCTTTCAGGGGAGGCCGCTTCCAAGCCTCTTGGAGGTCGTGGGCCCGAACGGCGAGCGTCAAAGCACTCGGTTTCGCTCCAGTAGTAACCCTTTATTGACTAAATTGTAACATGACAACCTATGTGACTTTGGCAGGACTTTTTAGCGCTTACTTTTCACCGAGTGCGCTAAGATTTAAAACAAACGATGCGTGGGAATCCAGCTTTCAGGGGAGTCCTCCCCCGAGTCTCTGGACGGCTGTGTGGCCGAGCGGCGACCGTTAAAGCACTCAGTTTCGGTCGAGTACCATGACGACCAATTTGACTTCGGCACGACTTTAGGTCGCTTAATTTCAGCCTAGCGGGCTAGGAATTCACACAGACAAGCCTTGGGAATCCAGCTTTCAAGGGAGGCCTCTTCCAAGCCTCTCGGAGCTCGTGGGGCCGAACGGCGAGCGTCGAAGCACTCGGTTTCGCTCCAGTAGTAACCCTTTATTGACTAAATTGTAACATCACAACCTATGTGACTTTGGCAGACTTTTTTGCGCCTACTTTTCAGCTAATGGGCTAAGATTTGAAACAAATGATCGGCGGGAATGCAGCTTTCAGTGGAGGCCTCCCCCGAGTCTCTGGACGGCTGTGTGGCCGAACGGCGACCGTCGAAGCACTCGCTTTCTCTCCAGTAGTAGGCCTTTATTGAGTAAATTGTAACATGACGACCTATGTGATTTTGGCAGGACTTTTTAGCGCCTACTTTACAGCTACTGGGCTAAGATTTAAAACAAACGATCGGTGGGAATCCAGCTTTCAGGGGAGGCCTCTTCCAAGCCTCTCGGAGGTCATGGGGCCGAACGGCGAGCGTCAAAGCACTCGGTTTCGCTCCAGCAGTAGGCCTTTATTGACTAAATTGTAACATGACAACCTATGTGACTTTGGTTGGACTTTTTAGCGCTTACTTTTGAGCTAGTTGGCTAAGATTTGAACCAAACGATCGGTGGGATTCCAGATTTCAGGGGAGGCCTCCCCCGAGTCTCTGGATTGCTGTGGGGCCGAACGGCGAGCGTCAAAGCATTCGGTTTCTCTCCAGTCGTAGGCCTTTAATGACTAAATTGTAACATGACGACCTATGTGATTTTGGCAGGACTTTTTAGCGCCTACTTTTCAGCTACTGGGCTAAGATTTAAAACAAACGATCGGTGGGAATCCAGCTTTCAGGGGAGGCCTCCTCCAAGTCTCTCGGAGGTCGTGGGGCCGAACGGCAAGCGTCAAAGCACTCGGTTTCTCTCCAGTCGTAGGCCTTTAATGACTAAATTGTAACATGACGACCTATGTGATTTTGGCAGGACTTTTTAGTGCTTACGTTTGAGCTAGTGGACTAAGATTTAAAACAAACGATCGGTGGGAATCCAGCTTTCAGGGGAGGCCTACCCCGAGTCTCTGGACTGCTGTGGGGCCGAGCGGCGACCGTTAAAGCACTCAGTTTCGCTCGAGTACCATGACGACCGATTTGACTTCGGCACGACTTTAGGTCGCTTAATTTCAGCCTAGCGGGCTAGGAATTCACACAGACAAGCCTTGGGAATCCAGCTTTCAAGGGAGGCCTCTTCCAAGCCTCTCGGAGCTTGTGGGGCCGAACGGCGAGCGTCGAAGCACTCGGTTTCGCTTCAATAGTAGGCCTTTATTGACTAAATTGTAACATGACAACCTATGTGACTTTGGCAAGACGTTTTAGCGCTTACTTTTGAGCTAGTGGGCTAAGATTTGAAAAAAACGATCGGTGGGAATCCAGCTTTCAGGGGAGGCCTACCCCGAGTCTCTGGACAGCTGTGGGGCCGAACGGCGAGCGTCAAAGCACTCGTTTTCGCTCCAGTAGTAGGCCTTTATTGACTAAATTGTAACATGACGACCTATGTGACTTTGGCATGACTTTTTAGCGCCTACTTTTGAGCTAGTGGGCTAAGATTTGAAACAAATGATCGGTGGGAATCCAGCTTTCAGTGGACGCCTCCCCCGAGTCTCTGGACGACTGTGGGGCAGAGTGGCGAGCGTTAAAGCACTCAGTTTCGGTCCAGTAGTAGGCCTTTTTTGACTAAATTGTAACATGACGACCTATGTGATTTTGGCAGGACTTTTTAGCGCCTACTTTTCAGTTACTGGGCGAAGATTTGAAACAAACGATCGGTGGGAATCCAGCTTTCAGGGGAGGCCTCTTCCAAGCCTCTCGGAGGTCGTGGGGCAGAACGGCGAGCGTAATAGCACTCAGTTTCGCTCGAGTACCATGACGACCGATTTGACTTCGGCACAACTTTAGGTCGCTTAATTTCAGCCGAGCGGGCTAGGAATTAACACAGACAAGCCTTGGGAATCCAGCTTTCAAGGGAGGCCTCTTCCAAGCCTCTCGGAGCTTGTGGGGCCGAACGGCGAGCGTCGAAGCACTCGGTTTCGCTTCAATAGTAGGCCTTTATTGACTAAATTGTAACATGACAACCTATGTGACTTTGGCAGGACTTTTTAGCGCTTACTTTTGAGCTAGTGGGCTAAGATTTGAAACAAACGATCGGTGGGAATCCAGCTTTCCGGGGAGGCCTCCCCCGAGTCTCTGGACGGCTGTGGGGGCGAACGGCGAGCGTCAAAGCACTCTGTTTCTCTCCAGTAGTTGGCCTTTATTGAGTAAATTGTAACAACGACCTATGTGATTTTGGCAGGACTTTTTAGCGCCTTCTTTTCACCTACTGGGCTAAGATTTGAAATAAACGATCGGTGGGAATCCAGCTTTCAGGGGAGGCCTCTTTCAAGCCTCTCAGAGGTTGTGGGGCCGAGCGGTGAGCGTCAAAGCACTCGGTTTCGCTCCAGTAGTAGGCCTTTATTGACTAAATTGTAACATGACGACCTATGTGATTTCGGCAGGACTTTTTAGCGCCTACTTTTCAGCTACTGGGCTAAGATTTGAAACAAACGATCGGTGGGAATCCAGCTTTCAGGGGAGGCCTCCCCCGAATCTCTGGACGGTTGTGGGGCCGAACGGTGAGCGTCAAAGCACTCAGTTTCTCTCCAGTCGTAGGCCTTTATTGACTAAATTGTAACATGACGACCTATGTGAATTTGGCAGGACTTTTTAGTGCCTACTTTTGAACTAGTGGGCTAAGATTTGAAACAAACGATCGGTGGGAATCCAGCTTTCAGGGGAGGCCTCCCCTGAGTCTCTGGACGGCTGTGGGGCTGAGCGGCGATCGTTAAAGCACTCAGTTTCGGTCCAGTGATAGGCCTTTATTGACTAAATTGTAACATGACGACCTATGTGATTTTGGCAGGACTTTTTAGCGCTTACGTTTGAGCTAGTGGGCTAAGATTTAATACAAACGATCGGTGGGAATCCAGCTTTCAGGGGAGGCCTCCCCCGAGTCTCTGGACGGCTGTGGGGCCGAGCGGCGAGCGTTAAAGCACTCAGTTTCGCTCGAGTACCATGACGACCGATTTGACTTCGGCACGACTTTAGGTCGCTTAATTTCAGCCTAGGGGGCTAGGAATTCACACAGACAAGCCTTGGGAATCCAGCTTTCAAGGGAGGCCTCTTCCAAGCCTCTCGGAGCTTGTGGGGCCGAACGGCGAGCGTCGAAGCACTCGGTTTCGCTTCAATAGTAGGCCTTTATTGACTAAATTGTAACATGACAACCTATGTGACTTTGGCAGGACTTTTTAGCGCTTACTTTTGAGCTAGTGGGCTAAGATTTGAAATAAACGATCGGTGTGAATCCAGCTTTCAGGGGAGGCCTCCCCCGAGTCTCTGGACGGCTGTGGGGGCGAACGGCGAGCGTCAAAGCACTCTGTTTCTCTCCAGTAGTTGGCCTTTATTGAGTAAATTGTAACAACGACCTATGTGATTTTGGCAGGACGTTTTAGCGCCTACTTTTCAGCTACTGGGCTAAGATTTGAAATAAACGATCGGTGGGAATCCAGCTTTCAGGGGAGGCCTCTTTCAAGCCTCTCAGAGGTTGTGGGGCCGAGCGGTGAGCGTCAAAGCACTCGGTTTCGCTCCAGTAGTAGGCCTTTATTGACTAAATTGTAACATGACGACCTAGGTGATTTTGGCAGGACTTTTTAGCGCCTACTTTTGAGCTACTGGGCTAAGATTTTAAACGAACGATCGGTGGGAATCCAGCTTTCAGGGGAGGCCTCCCCCGAATCTCAGGACTGTTGTTGGGCTGAACGGTGAGCGTCAAAGCACTCAGTTTCTCTCCAGTCGTAGGCCTTTATTGACAAAATTGTAACATGACGACCTATGTGAATTTGGCAGGACTTTTTAGTGCCTACTTTTGAACTAGTGGGCTAAGATTTGAAACAAACGATCGGTGGGAATCCAGCTTTCAGGGGAGGCCTCCCCTGAGTCTCTGGACGGCTGTGGGGCTGAGCGGCGATCGTTAAAGCACTCAGTTTCGGTCCAGTGATAGGCCTTTATTGACTAAATTGTAACATGACGACCTATGTGATTTTGGCAGGACTTTTTAGCGCTTACGTTGGAGCTAGTGGGCTAAGATTTAAAACAAACGATCGGTGGGAATCCAGCTTTCAGGGGAGGCCTCCCCCGAGTCTCTGGATGGCTGTGGGGCCGAGCGGCGAGCGTTAAAGCACTCAGTTTCGCTCGAGTACCATGACGACCGATTTGACTTCGGCACGACTTTAGGTCGCTTAATTTCAGCCTAGCGGGCTAGGAATTCACACAGACAAGCCTTGGGAATCCAGCTTTCAAGGGAGGCCTCTTCCAAGTCTCTCGGAGCTTGTGGGGCCGAACGGCGAGCGTCGAAGCACTCAGTTTTGCTCCAGTAGTAGGCCTTTATTGACTAAATTGTAACATGACAACCTATGTGACTTTGGCAGGACTTTTTAGCGCTTACTTTTGAGCTAGTGGGCGACGATTTGAAACAAACGATCGGTGGGAATCCAGCTTTCAGGGGAGGCCTCCCCCGAGTCTCTGGACGGCTGTGGGGGCGAACGGCGAGCGTCAAAGCACTCTGTTTCTCTCCAGTAGTTGGCCTTTATTTAGTAAATTGTAACAACGACCTATGTGATTTTGGCAGGACTTTTTAGCACCTACTTTTCAGCTACTGGGCTAAGATTTGAAATAAACGATCGGTGGGAATCCAGCTTTCAGGAGAGGCCTCTTTCAAGCCTCTCAGAGGTTGTGGGGCCGAGCGGTGAGCGTCAAAGCACTCGGTTTCGCTCCAGTAGTAGGCCTTTATTGACTAAATTGTAACATGACGACCTATGTGATTTTGGCAGGGCTTTTTAGCGCCTACTTTTCAGCTACTGGGCTAAGATTTGAAACAAACGATCGGTTGGAATCCAGCTTTCAGGGGAGGCCTCCCCCGAATCTCTGGACGGTTGTGGGGCCGAACGGTGAGCGTCAAAGCACTCAGTTTCTCTCCAGTCGTAGGCCTTTATTGACTAAATTGTAACATGACGACCTATGTGAATTTGGCAGGACTTTTTAGTGCCTACTTTTGAACTAGTGGGCTACGATTTGAAACAAACGATCGGTGGGAATCCAGCTTTCAGGGGAGGCCTCCCCCGAGTCTCTGGACGGCTGTGGGGACGAAAGGCGAGCGTCAAAGCACTCGGTTTCTCTCCAGTAGTTGGCCTTTATTGAGTAAATTGTAACATGACGACCTATGTGATTTTGGCAGGTCTTTTTAGCGCTTACGTTTGAGCTAGTGGGCTAAGATTTAAAACAAACGATCGGTGGGAATCCAGCTTTCAGGGGAGGCCTACCCCGAGTCTCTGGACAGCTGTGGGGCCGAACGGCGAGCGTCAAAGCACTCGTTTTCGCTCCAGTAGTAGGCCTTTATTGACTAAATTGTAACATGACGACCTATGTGACTTTGGCATGACTTTTTAGCGCCTACTTTTGAGCTAGTGGGCTAAGATTTGAAACAAATGATCGGTGGGAATCCAGCTTTCAGTGGACGCCTCCCCCGAGTCTCTGGACGACTGTGGGGCAGAGTGGCGAGCGTTAAAGCACTCAGTTTCGGTCCAGTAGTAGGCCTTTTTTGACTAAATTGTAACATGACGACCTATGTGATTTTGGCAGGACTTTTTAGCGCCTACTTTTCAGTTACTGGGCGAAGATTTGAAACAAACGATCGGTGGGAATCCAGCTTTCAGGGGAGGCCTCTTCCAAGCCTCTCGGAGGTCGTGGGGCAGAACGGCGAGCGTAATAGCACTCAGTTTCGCTCGAGTACCATGACGACCGATTTGACTTCGGCACAACTTTAGGTCGCTTAATTTCAGCCGAGCGGGCTAGGAATTAACACAGACAAGCCTTGGGAATCCAGCTTTCAAGGGAGGCCTCTTCCAAGCCTCTCGGAGCTTGTGGGGCCGAACGGCGAGCGTCGAAGCACTCGGTTTCGCTTCAATAGTAGGCCTTTATTGACTAAATTGTAACATGACAACCTATGTGACTTTGGCAGGACTTTTTAGCGCTTACTTTTGAGCTAGTGGGCTAAGATTTGAAACAAACGATCGGTGGGAATCCAGCTTTCCGGGGAGGCCTCCCCCGAGTCTCTGGACGGCTGTGGGGGCGAACGGCGAGCGTCAAAGCACTCTGTTTCTCTCCAGTAGTTGGCCTTTATTGAGTAAATTGTAACAACGACCTATGTGATTTTGGCAGGACTTTTTAGCGCCTACTTTTCAGCTACTGGGCTAAGATTTGAAATAAACGATCGGTGGGAATCCAGCTTTCAGGGGAGGCCTCTTTCAAGCCTCTCAGAGGTTGTGGGGCCGAGCGGTGAGCGTCAAAGCACTCGGTTTCGCTCCAGTAGTAGGCCTTTATTGACTAAATTGTAACATGACGACCTATGTGATTTCGGCAGGACTTTTTAGCGCCTACTTTTCAGCTACTGGGCTAAGATTTGAAACAAACGATCGGTGGGAATCCAGCTTTCAGGGGAGGCCTCCCCCGAATCTCTGGACGGTTGTGGGGCCGAACGGTGAGCGTCAAAGCACTCAGTTTCTCTCCAGTCGTAGGCCTTTATTGACTAAATTGTAACATGACGACCTATGTGAATTTGGCAGGACTTTTTAGTGCCTACTTTTGAACTAGTGGGCTAAGATTTGAAACAAACGATCGGTGGGAATCCAGCTTTCAGGGGAGGCCTCCCCTGAGTCTCTGGACGGCTGTGGGGCTGAGCGGCGATCGTTAAAGCACTCAGTTTCGGTCCAGTGATAGGCCTTTATTGACTAAATTGTAACATGACGACCTATGTGATTTTGGCAGGACTTTTTAGCGCTTACGTTTGAGCTAGTGGGCTAAGATTTAATACAAACGATCGGTGGGAATCCAGCTTTCAGGGGAGGCCTCCCCCGAGTCTCTGGACGGCTGTAGGGCCGAGCGGCGAGCGTTAAAGCACTCAGTTTCGCTCGAGTACCATGACGACCGATTTGACTTCGGCACGACTTTAGGTCGCTTAATTTCAGCCTAGGGGGCTAGGAATTCACACAGACAAGCCTTGGGAATCCAGCTTTCAAGGGAGGCCTCTTCCAAGCCTCTCGGAGCTTGTGGGGCCGAACGGCGAGCGTCGAAGCACTCGGTTTCGCTTCAATAGTAGGCCTTTATTGACTAAATTGTAACATGACAACCTATGTGACTTTGGCAGGACTTTTTAGCGCTTACTTTTGAGCTAGTGGGCTAAGATTTGAAATAAACGATCGGTGGGAATCCAGCTTTCAGGGGAGGCCTCCCCCGAGTCTCTGGACGGCTGTGGGGGCGAACGGCGAGCGTCAAAGCACTCTGTTTCTCTCCAGTAGTTGGCCTTTATTGAGTAAATTGTAACAACGACCTATGTGATTTTGGCAGGACGTTTTAGCGCCTACTTTTCAGCTACTGGGCTAAGATTTGAAATAAACGATCGGTGGGAATCCAGCTTTCAGGGGAGGCCTCTTTCAAGCCTCTCAGAGGTTGTGGGGCCGAGCGGTGAGCGTCAAAGCACTCGGTTTCGCTCCAGTAGTAGGCCTTTATTGACTAAATTGTAACATGACGACCTAGGTGATTTTGGCAGGACCTTTTAGCGCCTACTTTTGAGCTACTGGGCTAAGATTTTAAACGAACGATCGGTGGGAATCCAGCTTTCAGGGGAGGCCTCCCCCGAATCTCTGGACGGTTGTTGGGCTGAACGGTGAGCGTCAAAGCACTCAGTTTCTCTCCAGTCGTAGGCCTTTATTGACAAAATTGTAACATGACGACCTATGTGAATTTGGCAGGACTTTTTAGTGCCTACTTTTGAACTAGTGGGCTAAGATTTGAAACAAACGATCGGTGGGAATCCAGCTTTCAGGGGAGGCCTCCCCTGAGTCTCTGGACGGCTGTGGGGCTGAGCGGCGATCGTTAAAGCACTCAGTTTCGGTCCAGTGATAGGCCTTTATTGACTAAATTGTAACATGACGACCTATGTGATTTTGGCAGGACTTTTTAGCGCTTACGTTGGAGCTAGTGGGCTAAGATTTAAAACAAACGATCGGTGGGAATCCAGCTTTCAGGGGAGGCCTCCCCCGAGTCTCTGGATGGCTGTGGGGCCGAGCGGCGAGCGTTAAAGCACTCAGTTTCGCTCGAGTACCATGACGACCGATTTGACTTCGGCACGACTTTAGGTCGCTTAATTTCAGCCTAGCGGGCTAGGAATTCACACAGACAAGCCTTGGGAATCCAGCTTTCAAGGGAGGCCTCTTCCAAGTCTCTCGGAGCTTGTGGGGCCGAACGGCGAGCGTCGAAGCACTCAGTTTTGCTCCAGTAGTAGGCCTTTATTGACTAAATTGTAACATGACAACCTATGTGACTTTGGCAGGACTTTTTAGCGCTTACTTTTGAGCTAGTGGGCGACGATTTGAAACAAACGATCGGTGGGAATCCAGCTTTCAGGGGAGGCCTCCCCCGAGTCTCTGGACGGCTGTGGGGGCGAACGGCGAGCGTCAAAGCACTCTGTTTCTCTCCAGTAGTTGTCCTTTATTTAGTAAATTGTAACAACGACCTATGTGATTTTGGCAGGACTTTTTAGCACCTACTTTTCAGCTACTGGGCTAAGATTTGAAATAAACGATCGGTGGGAATCCAGCTTTCAGGGGAGGCCTCTTTCAAGCCTCTCAGAGGTTGTGGGGCCGAGCGGTGAGCGTCAAAGCACTCGGTTTCGCTCCAGTAGTAGGCCTTTATTGACTAAATTGTAACATGACGACCTATGTGATTTTGGCAGGGCTTTTTAGCGCCTACTTTTCAGCTACTGGGCTAAGATTTGAAACAAACGATCGGTTGGAATCCAGCTTTCAGGGGAGGCCTCCCCCGAATCTCTGGACGGTTGTGGGGCCGAACGGTGAGCGTCAAAGCACTCAGTTTCTCTCCAGTCGTAGGCCTTTATTGACTAAATTGTAACATGACGACCTATGTGAATTTGGCAGGACTTTTTAGTGCCTACTTTTGAACTAGTGGGCTACGATTTGAAACAAACGATCGGTGGGAATCCAGCTTTCAGGGGAGGCCTCCCCCGAGTCTCTGGACGGCTGTGGGGACGAAAGGCGAGCGTCAAAGCACTCGGTTTCTCTCCAGTAGTTGGCCTTTATTGAGTAAATTGTAACATGACGACCTATGTGATTTTGGCAGGTCTTTTTAGCGCTTACGTTTGAGCTAGTGGGCTAAGATTTAAAACAAACGATCGGTGGGAATCCAGCTTTCAGGGGAGGCCTCCCCCGAGTCTCTGGACGGCTGTGGGGCCGAGCGGCGAGCGTTAAAGCACTCAGTTTCGCTCGAGTACCATGACGACCGATTTGACTTCGGCACGACTTTAGGTCGCTTAATTTCAGCCTAGCGGGCTAGGAATTCACACAGACAAGCCTTGGGAATCCAGCTTTCAGGGGAGGCCTCCCCCGAGTCTCTGGACGGCTGTGGGGACGAAAGGCGAGCGTCAAAGCACTCGGTTTCTCTCCAGTAGTTGGCCTTTATTGAGTAAATTGTAACAACGACCTATGTGATTTTGGCAGGTCTTTTTAGCGCCTACTTTTCAGCTACTGGCCGAAGATTTGAAACAAACGATCGGTGGGAATCCAGCTTTCAGGGGAGGCCTCCCCCGAGTCTCTGGACGGCTGTGGGGGCGAACGGCGAGCGTCAAAGCACTCTGTTTCTCTCCAGTAGTTGGCCTTTATTGAGTAAATTGTAACAACGACCTCTGTGATTTTGGCAGGACTTTTTAGCACCTACTTTTCAGCTACTGGGCTAAGATTTGAAACAAACGATCGGTGGGAATCCAGCTTTCAGGGGAGGCCTCCCCCGAATCTCTGGACGGTTGTGGGGCCGAACGGTGAGCGTCAAAGCACTCAGTTTCTCTCCAGTCGTAGGCCTTTATTGACTAAATTGTAACATGACGACCTATGTGAATTTGGCAGGACTTTTTAGTGCCTACTTTTGAACTAGTGGGCTAAGATTTGAAACAAACGATCGGTGGGAATCCAGCTTTCAGGGGAGGCCTCCCCTGAGTCTCTGGACGGCTGTGGGGCTGAGCGGCGATCGTTAAAGCACTCAGTTTCGGTCCAGTGATAGGCCTTTATTGACTAAATTGTAACATGACGACCTATGTGATTTTGGCAGGACTTTTTAGCGCTTACGTTTGAGCTAGTGGGCTAAGATTTAAAACAAACGATCGGTGGGAATCCAGCTTTCAGGGGAGGCCTCCCCCGAGTCTCTGGACGGCTGTGGGGCCGAGCGGCGAGCGTTAAAGCACTCAGTTTCGCTCGAGTACCATGACGACCGATTTGACTTCGGCACGACTTTAGGTCGCTTAATTTCAGACTAGCGGGCTAGGAATTCACACAGACAAGCCTTGGGAATCCAGCTTTCAAGGGAGGCCTCTTCCAAGCCTCTCGGAGCTCGTGGGGCCGAACGGCGAGCGTCGAAGCACTCGGTTTTGCTCCAGTAGTAGGCCTTTATTGACTAAATTGTAACATGACAACCTATGTGACTTTGGCAGGACTTTTTAGCGCTTACTTTTGAGCTAGTGGGCTACGATTTGAAACAAACGATCGGTGGGAATCCAGCTTTCAGGGGAGGCCTCCCCCGAGTCTCTGGACGGCTGTGGGGACGAACGGCGAGCGTCAAAGCACTCGGTTTCTCTCCAGTAGTTGGCCTTTATTGAGTAAATTGTAACAACGACCTATGTGATTTTGGCAGGACTTTTTAGCGCCTACTTTTCAGCTACTGGGCTAAGATTTGAAATAAACGATCGGTGGGAATCCAGCTTTCAGGGGAGGCCTCTTTCAAGCCTCTCAGAGGTTGTGGGGCCGAGCGGTGAGCGTCAAAGCACTCGGTTTCGCTCCAGTAGTAGGCCTTTATTGACTAAATTGTAACATGACGACCTATGTGATTTTGGCAGGACTTTTTAGCGCCTACTTTTGAGCTACTGGGCTAAGATTTGAAACAAACGATCGGTGGGAATCCAGCTTTCAGGGGAGTCCTCCCCTGAGTCTCTGGACGGCTGTGGGGCTGAGCGGCGATCGTTAAAGCACTCAGTTTCGGTCCAGTGATAGGCCTTTATTGACTAAATTGTAACATGACGACCTATGTGATTTTGGCAGGACTTTTTAGCGCTTACGTTGGAGCTAGTGGGCTAAGATTTAAAACAAACGATCGGTGGGAATCCAGCTTTCAGGGGAGGCCTCCCCCGAGTCTCTGGACGGCTATGGGGCCGAGCGGCGAGCGTTAAAGCACTCAGTTTCGCTCGAGTACCATGACGACCGATTTGACTTCGGCACGACTTTAGGTCGCTTAATTTCAGCCTAGCGGGCTAGGAATTCACACAGACAAGCCTTGGGAATCCAGCTTTCAAGGGAGGCCTCTTCCAAGCCTCTCGGAGCTTGTGGGGCCGAACGGCGAGCGTCGAAGCACTCGGTTTTGCTCCAGTAGTAGGCCTTTATTGACTAAATTGTAACATGACAACCTATGTGACTTTGGCAGGACTTTTTAGCGCTTACATTTGAGCTAGTGGGCTACGATTTGAAACAAACGATCGGTGGGAATCCAGCTTTCAGGGGAGGCCTCCCCCGAGTCTCTGGACGGCTGTGGGGGCGAACGGCGAGCGTCAAAGCACTCTGTTTTTCTCCAGTAGTTGGCCTTTATTGAGTAAATTGTAACAACGACCTATGTGATTTTGGCAGGACTTTTTAGCGCCTACTTTTCAGCTACTGGGCTAAGATTTGAAATAAACGATCGGTGGGAATCCAGCTTTCAGGGGAGGCCTCTTTCAAGCCTCTCAGAGGTTGTGGGGCCGAGCGGTGAGCGTCAAAGCACTCGGTTTTGCTCCAGTAGTAGGCCTTTATTGACTAAATTGCAACATGACGACCTATGTGATTTTGGCAGGACTTTTTAGCGCCTACTTTTCAGCTACTGGGCTAAGATTTGAAACAAACGATCGGTGGGAATCCAGCTTTCAGGGGAGGCCTCCCCCGAATCTCTGGACGGTTGTGGGGCCGAACGGTGAGCGTCAAAGCACTCAGTTTCTCTCCAGTCGTAGGCCTTTATTGACTAAATTGTAACATGACGACCTATGTGAATTTGGCAGTACTTTTTAGTGCCTACTTTTGAACTAGTGGGCTAATATTTGAAACAAACGATCGGTGGGAATCCAGCTTTCAGGGGAGTCCTCCCCTGAGTCTCTGGACGGCTGTGGGGCTGAGCGGCGATCGTTAAAGCACTCAGTTTCGGTCCAGTGATAGGCCTTTATTGACTAAATTGTAACATGACGACCTATGTGATTTTGGCAGGACTTTTTAGCGCTTACGTTTGAGCTAGTGGGCTAAGATTTAAAACAAACGATCGGTGGGAATCCAGCTTTCAGGGGAGGCCTCCCCCGAGTCTCTGGACGGCTGTGGGGCCGAGCGGCGAGCGTTAAAGCACTCAGTTTCTCTCGAGTACCATGACGACCGATTTGACTTCGGCACGACTTTAGGTCGCTTAATTTCAGCCTAGCGGGCTAGGAATTCACACAGACAAGCCTTGGGAATCCAGCTTTCAAGGGAGGCCTCTTCCAAGCCTCTCGGAGCTCGTGGGGCCGAACGGCGAGCGTCGAAGCACTCGGTTTTGCTCCAGTAGTAGGCCTTTATTGACTAAATTGTAACATGACAACCTATGTGACTTTGGCAGGACTTTTTAGCGCTTACTTTTGAGCTAGTGGGCTACGATTTGAAACAAACGATCGGTGGGAATCCAGCTTTCAGGGGAGGCCTCCCCCGAGTCTCTGGACGGCTGTGGGGACGAACGGCGAGCGTCAAAGCACTCGGTTTCTCTCCAGTAGTAGGCCTTTTTTGAGTAAATTGTAACCTGACGACCTATGTGATTTTGGCAGGACCTTTTAGCGCCTACTTTTCAGCTACTGGGCTAAGATTTGAAACAAACGATCGGTGGGAATCCAGCTTTCGGGGGAGGCCTCCCCCGAGTCTCTGGACGGCTGTGGGGCCGAGCGGCGAGCTTTAAAGCACTCGGTTTCGCTCCAGTAGTAGGCCTTTATTGACTAAATTGTAACATGACAACCCATGTGACTTTGGCAGGACTTTTTAGCGCTTACTTTTTACCTAGTGCACTAAGATTTGAAACAAACGATCTGTGGGAATCCAGCTTTCAGGGGAGTCCTCCCCCGAGTCTCTGGACGGCTGTGGGGCCGAGTGGCGAGCTTTAAAGCACTCAGTTTCGCTCGAGTACCATGACGACCGATTTGACTTCGGCACGACTTTAGGTCGCTTAATTTCAGCCTAGCGGGCTAGGAATTCACACAGACAATCCTTGGGAATCCAGCTTTCAGGGGAGGCCACTTCCAAGCCTCTCAGAGGTCGTGGGGCCTAACGGCGAGCGTCAAAGCACTCGGTTTCGGTCCAGTAGGAGGCCTTCATTTACTAAATTGTAACATGATGACCTATGTGATTTTGGCAGGACGTTTTAGCGCCTACTTTTCAGCTACTGGGCTAAGATTTGAAACAAACCATCGGTGGGAATCCAGCTTTCAGGGGAGGCTTCTTCCAAGCCTCTCGGAGGTTGTGGGGCCGAACGGCGAGCGTTAAAGCACTCGGTTTCGCTCCAGTAGTAGGCCTTTATTGACTAAATTGTACCATGACGACCTATGTGATTTTGGCAGGACTTTTTAGCGCCTACTTTTCAGCTACTGGCCGAAGATTTGAAACAAACGATCGGTGGGAATCCAGCTTTCAGGGGAGGCCTCCCCCGAATCTCTGGACGGCTGTGGGGCCGAACGGTGAGCGTCAAAGCACTCGGTTTCTCTCCAGTCGTAGGCCTTTATTGACTAAATTGTAACATGACGACCTATGTGATTTTGGCAGGACTTTTTAGCGCCTACTTTTCAGCTACTGGGCTAAGATTTGAAACAAACGATCGGTGGGAATTCAGCTTTCAGGGGAGTCCTCCCCCGAGTCTCTGGACGGCTGTGGGGCCGAGCGGCGAGCGTCAAAGCACTCGGTTTCTCTCCAGTCATAGGCCTTTATTGACTAAATTGTACCATGACGACCTTTGTGATTTTGGCAGGACTTTTTAGCGCCTACTTTTCAGCTACTGGGCGAAGATTTGAAACAAACGATCGGTGGGAATCCAGCTTTCAGGGGAGGCCTCTTCCAAGCCTCTCGGAGGTCGTGGGGCATAACGGCGAGCGTCAAAGCAGTCGTTTTCGGTCCAGTAGTAGGCCTTTATTGACTAAATTGTAACATGACAACCTATGTGACTTTGGCAGGACTTTTTAGCGCTTACTTTTTACCTAGTGCACTAAGATTTGAAACAAACGATCTGTGGGAATCCAGCTTTCAGGGGAGTCCTCCCCCGAGTCTCTGGACGGCTGTGTGGCCGAGCGGCGACCGTTAAAGCACTCAGTTTCGCTCGAGTACCATGACGACCAATTTGACTTCGGCACGACTTTAGGTCGCTTAATTTCAGCCTAGCGGGCTAGGAAATCACACAGACAAGCCTTGGGAATCCAGCTTTCAAGGGAGGCCTCTTCCAAGCCTCTCGGAGCTCGTGGGGCCGAACGGCGAGCGTGGAAGCTCTCGGTTTCGCTCCAGTAGTAACCCTTTATTGACTAAATTGTAACATCACAGCCTATGTGACTTTGGCAGGACTTTTTAGCGCCTACTTTTCAGCTACTGGGCTAAGATTTGAAACAAACGATCGGTGGGAATGCACCTTTCAGGGGAGGCCTCCCCCGAGTCTCTGGACGGCTGTGGGGCCGAACGGCGACCGTCAAAGCACTCGCTTTCTCTCCAGTAATAGGCCTTTGTTGAGTAAATTGTAACATGACGACCTATGTGATTTTGGCAGGACTTTTTAGCGCCTACTTTACAGCTACTGGGCTAAGATTTAAAACAAACGATCGGTGAGAATCCAGCTTTCAGGGGAGGCCTCTTCCAAGCCTCTCGGAGGTCATGGGGCCGAACGGCGAGCGTCAAAGCACTCGGTTTCGCTCCAGCAGTAGGCCTTTATTGACTAAATTGTAACATGACAACCTATGTGACTTTGGCAGGACTTTTTAGCGCTTTCTTTTGAGCTAGTTGGCTAAGATTTGAAACAAACGATCGGTGGGATTCCAGATTTCAGGGGAGGCCTCCCCCGAGTCTCTGGATTGCTGTGGGGCCGAACGGCGAGCGTCAAAGCACTCGGTTTCTCTCCAGTCGTAGGCTTTTAATGACTAAATTGTAACATGACGACCTATGTGATTTTGGCAGGACTTTTTAGCGCCTACTTTTCAGCTACTGGGCTAAGATTTAAAACAAACGATCGGTGGGAATCCAGCTTTCAGGGGAGGCCTCCTCCAAGTCTCTCGGAGGTCGTGGGGCCGAACGGCGAGCGTCAAAGCACTCGGTTTCGCTCCAGTAGTAGGCCTTTATTGACTAAATTGTAACATGACGACCTATGTGATTTTGGCAGGACTTTTTAGCGCTTACGTTTGAGCTAGTGGGCTAAGATTTAAAACAAACGATCGGTGGGAATCCAGCTTTCAGGGGAGGCCTACCCCGAGTCTCTGGACTGCTGTGCGGCCGAGCGGCGACCGTTAAAGCACTCAGTTTCGCTCGAGTACCATGACGACCGATTTGACTTCGGCACGACTTTAGGTCGCTTAATTTCAGCTTAGCGGGCTAGGAATTCACACAGACAAGCCTTGGGAATCCAGCTTTCAAGGGAGGCCTCTTCCAAGCCTCTCGGAGCTTGTGGGGCCGAACGGCGAGCGTCGAAGCACTCGGTTTCGCTCCAGTCGTAGGCCTTTAATGACTAAATTGTAACATGACGACCTATGTGACTTTGGCAAGACGTTTTAGGGCTTACTTTTGAGCTAGTGGGCTAAGATTTGAAACAAACGATCGGTGGGAGTCCAGCTTTCAGGGGAGGCCTCCCCCGAGTCTCTGGACAGCTGTGGGGCCGAACGGCGAGCGTCAAAGCACTCGTTTTCGCTCCAGTAGTAGGCCTTTATTGACTAAATTGTAACATGACGACCTATGTGACTTTGGCATGACTTTTTAGCGCCTACTTTTGAGCTAGTGGGCTAAGATTTGCAACAAATGATCGGTGGGAATCCAGCTTTCAGGGGACGCCTCCCACGAGTCTCTGGACGGCTGTGGGGCAGAGTGGCGAGCGTTAAAGCACTCAGTTTCGGTCCAGTAGTAGGCCTTTATTGACTAAATTGTAACATGACGACCTATGTGATTTTGGCAGGACGTTTTAGCGCCTACTTTTCAGTTACTGGGAGAAGATATGAAACAAACGATCGGTGGGAATCCAGCTTTCAGGGGAGGCCTCTTCCAAGCCTCTCGGAGGTCGTGGGGCCGAACGGCGAGCGTTATAGCACTCGGTTTCTCTGCAGTAGTAGGCCTTTATTGACTAAATTGTAACATGACGACCTATGTGACTTTGGCAAGACTTTTTAGCGCCTACGTTTGACCTAGTGGGCTAAGATTTGAAACAAATGATCGGTGGGAATCCAGCTTTCAGGGGAGGCCTCCCCCGAGTCTCTGGACGCCTGTGGGGCCGAGCGGCGACCGTTAAAGCACTCAGTTTCGCTCGAGTACCATGACGACCGATTTGACTTCGGCACGACTTTAGTTTCGCTTAATTTCAGCCTAGCGGGCTAGGAATTCACACAGACAATCCTTGGGAATCCAGCTTTCAGGGGATGCCACTTCCATGCCTCTCAGAGGTCGTGGGGCCTAACGGCGAGCGTCAAAGCACTCGGTTTCGGTCCAGTAGGAAGCGTTTATTGACTAAATTGTAACATGACGACCTATGTGATTTTGGCAGGACTTTTTAGCGCCTACTTTTCAGCTACTGGGCGAAGATTTGAAACAAACGATCGGTGGGAATCCAGCTTTCAGGGGAGGCCTCTTCCAAGCCTCTCGAGGTCGTGGGGCATAACGGCGAGCGTCAAAGCACTCGTTTTCGGTCCAGTAGTAGGCCTTTATTGACTAAATTGTACCATGACGACCTATGTGATTTTGGCAGGACATTTTAGCGCTTACTTTTGAGTTAGTGGGCTAAGATTTGAAACACATTATCGGTGGGAATCCAGCTTTCAGGGGAGTCCTCCCCCGAGTCTCTGGACGGCTGTGTGGCCGAGCGGCGACCGTTAAAGCACTCAGTTTCGGTCGAGTACCATGACGACCAATTTGACTTCGGCACGACTTTAGGTCGCTTAATTTCAGCCTAGCGGGCTAGGAATTCACACAGACAAGCCTTGGGAATCCAGCTTTCAAGGGAGGCCTCTTCCAAGCCTCTCGGAGCTCGTGGGGCCGAACGGCGAGCGTCGAAGCACTCGGTTTCGCTCCAGTAGTAACCCTTTATTGACTAAATTGTAACATCACAACCTATGTGACTTTGGCAGACTTTTTTCCGCCTACTTTTCAGCTAATGGGCTAAGATTTGAAACAAATGATCGGCGGGAATTCAGCTTTCAGTGGAGGCCTCCCCCGAGTCTCTGGACGGCTGTGGGGCCGAACGGCGACCGTCAAAGCACTCGCTTTCTCTCCAGTAGTAGGCCTTTATTGAGTAAATTGTAACATGACGACCTATGTGATTTTGGCAGGACTTTTTAGCGCCTACTTTACAGCTACTGGGCTAAGATTTAAAACAAACGATCGGTGGGAATCCAGCTTTCAGGGGAGGCCTCTTCCAAGCCTCTCGGAGGTCATGGGGCCGAACGGCGAGCGTCAAAGCACTCGGTTTCGCTCCAGCAGTAGGCCTTTATTGACTAAATTGTAACATGACAACCTATGTGACTTTGGTTGGACTTTTTAGCGCTTACTTTTGAGCTAGTTGGCTAAGATTTGAAACAAACGATCGGTGGGATTCCAGATTTCAGGGGAGGCCTCCTCCGAGTCTCTGGATTGCTGTGGGGCCGAACGGCGAGCGTCAAAGCATTCGGTTTCTCTCCAGTCGTAGGCCTTTAATGACTAAATTGTAACATGACGACCTATGTGATTTTGGCAGGACGTTTTAGCGCCTACTTTTCAGCTACTGGGCTAAGATTTAAAACAAACGATCGGTGGGAATCCAGCTTTCAGGGGAGGCCTCCTCCAAGTCTCTCGGAGGTCGTGGGGCCGAACGGCAAGCGTCAAAGCACTCGGTTTCTCTCCAGTCGTAGGCCTTTAATGACTAAATTGTAACATGACGACCTATGTGATTTTGGCAGGACTTTTTAGCGCTTACGTTTGAGCTAGTGGACTAAGATTTAAAACAAACGATCGGTGGGAATCCAGCTTTCAGGGGAGGCCTACCCCGAGTCTCTGGACTGCTGTGGGGGCGAACGGCGAGCGTCAAAGCACTCTGTTTCTCTCCAGTAGTGGGCCTTTATTGAGTAAATTGTAACAACGACCTATGTGATTTTGGCAGGACTTTTTAGCGCCTACTTTTCAGCTACTGGGCTAAGATTTGAAATAAACGATCGGTGGGAATCCAGCTTTCAGGGGAGGCCTCTTTCAAGCCTCTCAGAGGTTGTGGGGCCGAGCGGTGAGCGTCAAAGCACTCGGTTTCGCTCCAGTAGTAGGCCTTTATTGACTAAATTGTAACATGACGACCTATGTGATTTCGGCAGGACTTTTTAGCGCCTACTTTTCAGCTACTGGGCTAAGATTTGAAACAAACGATCGGTGGGAATCCAGCTTTCAGGGGAGGCCTCCCCCGAATCTCTGGACGGTTGTGGGGCCGAACTGTGAGCGTCAACGCACTCAGTTTCTCTCCAGTCGTAGGCCTTTATTGACTAAATTGTAACATGACGACCTATGTGAATTTGGCAGGACTTTTTAGTGCCTACTTTTGAACTAGTGGGCTAAGATTTGAAACAAACTATCGGTGGGAATCCAGCTTTCAGGGGAGGCCTCCCCTGAGTCTCTGGACGGCTGTGGGGCTGAGCGGCGATCGTTAAAGCACTCAGTTTCGGTCCAGTGATAGGCCTTTATTGACTAAATTGTAACATGACGACCTATGTGATTTTGGCAGGACTTTTTAGCGCTTACGTTTGAGCTAGTGGGCTAAGATTTAAAACAAACGATCGGTGGGAATCCAGCTTTCAGGGGAGGCCTCCCCCGAGTCTCTGGACGGCTGTGGGGCCGAGCGGCGAGCGTTAAAGCACTCAGTTTCGCTCGAGTACCATGACGACCGATTTGACTTCGGCACGACTTTAGGTCGCTTAATTTCAGCCTAGCGGGCTAGGAATTCACACAGACAAGCCTTGGGAATCCAGCTTTCAAGGGAGGCCTCTACCAAGCCTCTCGGAGCTTGTGGGGCCGAACGGCGAGCGTCGAAGCACTCGGTTTCGCTTCAATAGTAGGCCTTTATTGACTAAATTGTAACATGACAACCTATGTGACTTTGGCAGGACTTTTTAGCGCTTACTTTTGAGCTAGTGGGCTAAGATTTGAAATAAACGATCGGTGGGAATCCAGCTTTCAGGGGAGGCCTCCCCCGAGTCTCTGGACGGCTGTGGGGGCGAACGGCGAGCGTCAAAGCATTCTGTTTCTCTCCAGTAGTTGGCCTTTATTGAGTAAATTGTAACAACGACCTATGTGATTTTGGCAGGACTTTTTAGCGCCTACTTTTCAGCTACTGGGCTAAGATTTGAAATATACGATCGGTGGGAATCCAGCTTTCAGGGGAGGCCTCTTTCAAGCCTCTCAGAGGTTGTGGGGCCGAGCGGTGAGCGTCAAAGCACTCGGTTTCGCTCCAGTAGTAGGCCTTTATTGACTAAATTGTAACATGACGACCTATGTGATTTTGGCAGGACTTTTTAGCGCCTACTTTTCAGCTACTGGGCTAAGATTTGAAACAAACGATTGGTGGGAATCCAGCTTTCAGGGGAGGCCTCCCCTGAGTCTCTGGACGGCTGTGGGGCTGAGCGGCGATCGTTAAAGCACTCAGTTTCGGTCCAGTGATAGGCCTTTATTGACTAAATTGTAACCTGACGTCCTATGTGATTTTGGCAGGACCTTTTAGCGCCTACTTTTCAGCTACTGGGCTAAGATTTGAAACAAACGATCGGTGGGAATCCAGCTTTCGGGGGAGGCCTCCCCCGAGTCTCTGGACGGCTGTGGGGCCGAGCGGCGAGCTTTAAAGCACTCGGTTTCGCTCCAGTAGTAGGCCTTTATTGACTAAATTGTAACATGACAACCCATGTGACTTTGGCAGGACTTTTTAGCGCTTACTTTTTACCTAGTGCACTAAGATTTGAAACAAACGATCTGTGGGAATCCAGCTTTAAGGGGAGTCCTCCCCCGAGTCTCTGGACGGCTGTGGGGCCGAGCGGCGAGCTTTAAAGCACTCAGTTTCGCTCGAGTACCATGACGACCGATTTGACTTCGGCACGACTTTAGGTCGCTTAATTTCAGCCTAGCGGGCTAGGAATTCACACAGACAATCCTTGGGAATCCAGCTTTCAGGGGAGGCCACTTCCAAGCCTCTCAGAGGTCGTGGGGCCTAACGGCGAGCGTCAAAGCACTCGGTTTCGGTCCAGTAGGAGGCCTTCATTGACTAAATTGTAACATGATGACCTATGTGATTTTGGCAGGACTTTTTAGCGCCTACTTTTCAGCTACTGGGCTAAGATTTGAAACAAACCATCGGTGGGAATCCAGCTTTCAGGGGAGGCTTCTTCCAAGCCTCTCGGAGGTTGTGGGGCCGAACGGCGAGCGTTAAAGCACTCAGTTTCGCTCCAGTAGTAGGCCTTTATTGACTAAATTGTACCATGACGACCTATGTGATTTTGGCAGGACTTTTTAGCGCCTACTTTTCAGCTACTGGCCGAAGATTTGAAACAAACGATCGGTGGGAATCCAGCTTTCAGGGGAGGCCTCTTCCAAGCCTCTCGGAGGTCGTGGGGCATAACGGCGAGCGTCAAAGCACTCGTTTTCGGTCCAGTAGTAGGCCTTTATTGACTAAATTGTAACATGACAACCTATGTGACTTTGGCAGGACTTTTTAGCGCTTACTTTTCAGCTACTGGGCTAAGATTTGAAACAAACGATGGGTGGGAATCCAGCTTTCAGGGGAGTCCTCCCCCGAGTCTCTGGACGGCTGTGTGGCCGAGCGGCGACCGTTAAAGCACTCAGTTCTTTTCTTTTTAGCGCCTACTTTACAGCTACTGGGCTAAGATTTAAAACCAACGATCGGTGGGAATCCAGCTTTCAGGGGAGGCCTCTTCCAAGCCTCTCGGAGGTCATGGGGCCGAACGGCGAGCGTCAAAGCACTCGGTTTCGCTCCAGCAGTAGGCCTTTATTGACTAAATTGTAACATGACAACCTATGTGACTTTGGTTGGACTTTTTAGCGCTTACTTTTGAGCTAGTTGGCTAAGATTTGAAACAAACGATCGGTGGGATTCCAGATTTCAGGGGAGGCCTCCCCCGAGTCTCTGGATTGCTGTGGGGCCGAACGGCGAGCGTTAAAGCACTCAGTTTCGGTCCAGTAGTAGGCCTTTATTGACTAAATTGTAACATGACGACCTATGTGATTTTGGCAGGACTTTTTAGCGCCTACTTTTCAGTTACTGGGCGAAGATTTGAAACAAACGATCGGTGGGAATCCAGCTTTCAAGGGAGGCCTCTTCCAAGCCTCTCGGAGCTTGTGGGGCCGAACGGCGAGCGTCGAAGCACTCGGTTTCGCTTCAATAGTAGGCCTTTATTGACTAAATTGTAACATGACAACCTATGTGACTTTGGCAGGACTTTTTAGCGCTTACTTTTGAGCTAGTGGGCTAAGATTTGAAACAAACGATCGGTGGGAATCCAGCTTTCTGGGGAGGCCTCCCCCGAGTCTCTGGACGGCTGTGGGGGCGAACGGCGAGCGTCAAAGCACTCTGTTTCTCTCCAGTAGTTGGCCTTTATTGAGTAAATTGTAACAACGACCTATGTGATTTTGGCAGGACTTTTTAGCGCCTACTTTTCAGCTACTAGGCTAAGATTTGAAATAAACGATCGGTGGGAATCCAGCTTTCAGGGGAGGCCTCTTTCAAGCCTCTCAGAGGTTGTGGGGCCGAGCGGTGAGCGTCAAAGCACTCGGTTTCGCTCCAGTAGTAGGCCTTTATTGACTAAATTGTAACATGACGACCTATGTGATTTTGGCAGGACTTTCTAGCGCCTACTTTTCAGCTACTGGGCTAAGATTTGAAACAAACGATCGGTGGGAATCCAGCTTTCAGGGGAGGCCTCCCCCGAATCTCTGGACGGTTGTGGGGCCGAACGGTGAGCGTCAAAGCACTCAGTTTCTCTCCAGTCGTAGGCCTTTATTGACTAAATTGTAACATGTCGACCTATGTGAATTTGGCAGGACTTTTTAGTGCCTACTTTTGAACTAGTGGGCTAAGATTTGAAACAAACTATCGGTGGGAATCCAGCTTTCAGGGGAGGCCTCCCCTGAGTCTCTGGACGGCTGTGGGGCTGAGCGGCGATCGTTAAAGCACTCAGTTTCGGTCCAGTGATAGGCCTTTATTGACTAAATTGTAACATGACGACCTATGTGATTTTGGCAGGACTTTTTAGCGCTTACGTTTGAGCTAGTGGGCTAAGATTTAAAACAAACGATCGGTGGGAACCCAGCTTTCAGGGGAGGCCTCCCCCGAGTCTCTGGACGGCTGTGGGGCCGAGCGGCGAGCGTTAAAGCACTCAGTTTCGCTCGAGTACCATGACGACCGATTTGACTTCGGCACGACTTTAGGTCGCTTAATTTCAGCCTAGCGGGCTAGGAATTCACACAGACAAGCCTTGGGAATCCAGCTTTCAAGGGAGGCCTCTACCAAGCCTCTCGGAGCTTGTGGGGCCGAACGGCGAGCGTCGAAGCACTCGGTTTCGCTTCAATAGTAGGCCTTTATTGACTAAATTGTAACATGACAACCTATGTGACTTTGGCAGGACTTTTTAGCGCTTACTTTTGAGCTAGTGGGCTAAGATTTGAAATAAACGATCGGTGGGAATCCAGCTTTCAGGGGAGGCCTCCCCCGAGTCTCTGGACGGCTGTGGGGGCGAACGGCGAGTGTCAAAGCATTCTGTTTCTCTCCAGTAGTTGGCCTTTATTGAGTAAATTGTAACAACGACCTATGTGATTTTGGCAGGACTTTTTAGCGCCTACTTTTCAGCTACTGGGCTAAGATTTGAAATATACGATCGGTGGGAATCCAGCTTTCAGGGGAGGCCTCTTTCAAGCCTCTCAGAGGTTGTGGGGCCGAGCGGTGAGCGTCAAAGCACTCGGTTTCGCTCCAGTAGTAGGCCTTTATTGACTAAATTGTAACATGACGACCTATGTGATTTTGGCAGGACTTTTTAGCGCCTACTTTTCAGCTACTGGGCTAAGATTTGAAACAAACGATCGGTGGGAATCCAGCTTTCAGGGGAGGCCTCCCCCGAATCTCTGGACGGTTGTGGGGCCGAACGGTGAGCGTCAAAGCACTCAGTTTCTCTCCAGTCGTAGGCCTTTATTGACTAAATTGTAACATGACGACCTATGTGAATTTGGCAGGACTTTTTAGTGCCTACTTTTGAACTAGTGGGCTAAGATTTGAAACAAACGATCGGTGGGAATCCAGCTTTCAGGGGAGGCCTCCCCTGAGTCTCTGGACTGCTGTGGGGCCGAGCGGCGACCGTTAAAGCACTCAGTTTCGCTCGAGTACCATGACGACCGATTTGACTTCGGCACGACTTTAGGTCGCTTAATTTCAGCCTAGCGGGCTAGGAATTCATACAGACAAGCCTTGGGAATCCAGCTTTCAAGGGAGGCCTCTTCCAAGCCTCTCGGAGCTTGTGGGGCCGAACGGCGAGCGTCGAAGCACTTGGTTTCGCTCCAGTCGTAGGCCTTTAATGACTAAATTGTAACATGACGACCTATGTGACTTTGGCAAGACGTTTTAGCGCTTACTTTTGAGCTAGTGGGCTAAGATTTGAAAAAAACGATCGGTGGGAATCCAGCTTTCAGGGGAGGCCTACCCCGAGTCTCTGGACAGCTGTGGGGCCGAACGGCGAGCGTCAAAGCACTCGTTTTCGCTCCAGTAGTAGGCCTTTATTGACTAAATTGTAACATGACGACCTATGTGACTTTGGCATGACTTTTTAGCGCCTACTTTTGAGCTAGTGGGCTAAGATTTGAAACAAATGATCGGTGGGAATCCAGCTTTCGGTGGACGCCTCCCCCGAGTCTCTGGACGGCTGTGGGGCAGAGTGGCGAGCGTTAAAGCACTCAGTTTCGGTCCAGTAGTAGGCCTTTATTGACTAAATTGTAACATGACGACCTATGTGATTTTGGCAGGACTTTTTAGCGCCTACTTTTCAGTTACTGGGCGAAGATTTGAAACAAACGATCGGTGGGAATCCAGCTTTCAGGGGAGGCCTCTTCCAAGCCTCTCGGAGGTCGTGGGGCAGAACGGCGAGCGTCATAGCACTCGGTTTCTCTCCAGTAGTAACCCTTTATTGACTAAATTGTAACATCACAACCTATGTGATTTTGGCAGGACTTTTTAGCGCCTACTTTTCAGCTACTGGGCTAAGATTTGAAACAAACGATCGGTGGGAATCCAGCTTTCAGCGGAGGGCTCCCCCGAGTCTCTGGACGGCTGTGGGGCCGAGTGGCGAGCGTAATAGCACTCAGTTTCGCTCGAGTACCATGACGACCGATTTGACTTCGGCACAACTTTAGGTCGCTTAATTTCAGCCGAGCGGGCTAGGAATTAACACAGACAAGCCTTGGGAATCCAGCTTTCAAGGGAGGCCTCTTCCAAGCCTCTCGGAGCTTGTGGGGCCGAACGGCGAGCGTCGAAGCACTTGGTTTCGCTTCAATAGTAGGCCTTTATTGACTAAATTGTAACATGACAACCTATGTGACTTTGGCAGGACTTTTTAGCGCTTACTTTTGAGCTAGTGGGCTAAGATTTGAAACAAACGATCGGTGGGAATCCAGCTTTCTGGGGAGGCCTCCCCCGAGTCTCTGGACGACTGTGGGGGCGAACGCCGAGCGTCAAAGCACTCTGTTTCTCTCCAGTAGTTGGCCTTTATTGAGTAAATTGTAACAACGACCTATGTGATTTTGGCAGGACTTTTTAGCGCCTACTTTTCAGCTACTGGGCTAAGATTTGAAATAAACGATCGGTGGGAATCCAGCTTTCAGGGGAGGCCTCTTTCAAGCCTCTCAGAGGTTGTGGGGCTTAGCGGTGAGCGTCAAAGCACTCGTTTTCGGTCCAGTAGTAGGCCTTTATTGACTAAATTGTACCATGACGACCTATGTGATTTTGGCAGGACATTTTAGCGCTTACTTTTGAGTTAGTGGGCTAAGATTTGAAACACATTATCGGTGGGAATCCAGCTTTCAGGGGAGTCCTCCCCCGAGTCTCTGGACGGCTGTGGGGCCGAGCGGCGAGCATTAAAGCACTCAGTTTCGGTCCAGTAGGAGGCCTTTATTGACTAAATTGTAACATGACGATCTATGTGATTTTGGCAGGACTTTTTAGCGCCTACTTTTCAGCTACTGGGCTAAGATTTGAAAGAAACGATCGGTGGGAATCCAGCTTTCAGGGGAGGCCTCTTCCAAGCCTCTTGGAGGTCGTGGGCCCGAACGGCGAGCGTCAAAAAACTCGGTTTCGCTCCAGTAGTAACCCTTTATTGACTAAATTGTAACATGACAACCTATGTGACTTTGGCAGGACTTTTTAGCGCTTACTTTTCACCGAGTGCGCTAAGATTTAAAACAAACGATGCGTGGGAATCCAGCTTTCAGGGGAGTCCTCCCCCGAGTCTCTGGACGGCTGTGTGGCCGAGCGGCGACCGTTAAAGCACTCAGTTTCGGTCGAGTACCATGACGACCAATTTGACTTCGGCACGACTTTAGGTCGCTTAATTTCAGCCTAGCGGGCTAGGAATTCACACAGACAAGCCTTGGGAATCCAGCTTTCAAGGGAGGCCTCTTCCAAGCCTCTCGGAGCTCGTGGGGCCGAACGGCGAGCGTCGAAGCACTCGGTTTCGCTCCAGTAGTAACCCTTTATTGACTAAATTGTAACATCACAACCTATGTGACTTTGGCAGACTTTTTTGCGCCTACTTTTCAGCTAATGGGCTAAGATTTGAAACAAATGATCGGCGGGAATGCAGCTTTCAGTGGAGGCCTCCCCCGAGTCTCTGGACGGCTGTGTGGCCGAACGGCGACCGTCGAAGCACTCGCTTTCTCTCCAGTAGTAGGCCTTTATTGAGTAAATTGTAACATGACGACCTATGTGATTTTGGCAGGACTTTTTAGCGCCTACTTTACAGCTACTGGGCTAAGATTTAAAACAAACGATCGGTGGGAATCCAGCTTTCAGGGGAGGCCTCTTCCAAGCCTCTCGGAGGTCATGGGGCCGAACGGCGAGCGTCAAAGCACTCGGTTTCGCTCCAGCAGTAGGCCTTTATTGACTAAATTGTAACATGACAACCTATGTGACTTTGGTTGGACTTTTTAGCGCTTACTTTTGAGCTAGTTGGCTAAGATTTGAACCAAACGATCGGTGGGATTCCAGATTTCAGGGGAGGCCTCCCCCGAGTCTCTGGATTGCTGTGGGGCCGAACGGCGAGCGTCAAAGCATTCGGTTTCTCTCCAGTCGTAGGCCTTTAATGACTAAATTGTAACATGACGACCTATGTGATTTTGGCAGGACTTTTTAGCGCCTACTTTTCAGCTACTGGGCTAAGATTTAAAACAAACGATCGGTGGGAATCCAGCTTTCAGGGGAGGCCTCCTCCAAGTCTCTCGGAGGTCGTGGGGCCGAACGGCAAGCGTCAAAGCACTCGGTTTCTCTCCAGTCGTAGGCCTTTAATGACTAAATTGTAACATGACGACCTATGTGATTTTGGCAGGACTTTTTAGTGCTTACGTTTGAGCTAGTGGACTAAGATTTAAAACAAACGATCGGTGGGAATCCAGCTTTCAGGGGAGGCCTACCCCGAGTCTCTGGACTGCTGTGGGGCCGAGCGGCGACCGTTAAAGCACTCAGTTTCGCTCGAGTACCATGACGACCGATTTGACTTCGGCACGACTTTAGGTCGCTTAATTTCAGCCTAGCGGGCTAGGAATTCACACAGACAAGCCTTGGGAATCCAGCTTTCAAGGGAGGCCTCTTCCAAGCCTCTCGGAGCTTGTGGGGCCGAACGGCGAGCGTCGAAGCACTTGGTTTCGCTCCAGTCGTAGGCCTTTAATGACTAAATTGTAACATGACGACCTATGTGACTTTGGCAAGACGTTTTAGCGCTTACTTTTGAGCTAGTGGGCTAAGATTTGAAAAAAACGATCGGTGGGAATCCAGCTTTCAGGGGAGGCCTACCCCGAGTCTCTGGACAGCTGTGGGGCCGAACGGCGAGCGTCAAAGCACTCGTTTTCGCTCCAGTAGTAGGCCTTTATTGACTAAATTGTAACATGACGACCTATGTGACTTTGGCATGACTTTTTAGCGCCTACTTTTGAGCTAGTGGGCTAAGATTTGAAACAAATGATCGGTGGGAATCCAGCTTTCAGTGGACGCCTCCCCCGAGTCTCTGGACGACTGTGGGGCAGAGTGGCGAGCGTTAAAGCACTCAGTTTCGGTCCAGTAGTAGGCCTTTTTTGACTAAATTGTAACATGACGACCTATGTGATTTTGGCAGGACTTTTTAGCGCCTACTTTTCAGTTACTGGGCGAAGATTTGAAACAAACGATCGGTGGGAATCCAGCTTTCAGGGGAGGCCTCTTCCAAGCCTCTCGGAGGTCGTGGGGCAGAACGGCGAGCGTAATAGCACTCAGTTTCGCTCGAGTACCATGACGACCGATTTGACTTCGGCACAACTTTAGGTCGCTTAATTTCAGCCGAGCGGGCTAGGAATTAACACAGACAAGCCTTGGGAATCCAGCTTTCAAGGGAGGCCTCTTCCAAGCCTCTCGGAGCTTGTGGGGCCGAACGGCGAGCGTCGAAGCACTCGGTTTCGCTTCAATAGTAGGCCTTTATTGACTAAATTGTAACATGACAACCTATGTGACTTTGGCAGGACTTTTTGAGCACTTACTTTTGAGCTAGTGGGCTAAGATTTGAAACAAACGATCGGTGGGAATCCAGCTTTCTGGGGAGGCCTCCCCCGAGTCTCTGGACGGCTGTGGGGGCGAACGGCGAGCGTCAAAGCACTCTGTTTCTCTCCAGTAGTTGGCCTTTATTGAGTAAATTGTAACAACGACCTATGTGATTTTGGCAGGACTTTTTAGCGCCTACTTTTCAGCTACTGGGCTAAGATTTGAAATAAACGATCGGTGGGAATCCAGCTTTCAGGGGAGGCCTCTTTCAAGCCTCTCAGAGGTTGTGGGGCCGAGCGGTGAGCGTCAAAGCACTCGGTTTCGCTCCAGTAGTAGGCCTTTATTGACTAAATTGTAACATGACGACCTATGTGATTTCGGCAGGACTTTTTAGCGCCTACTTTTCAGCTACTGGGCTAAGATTTGAAACAAACGATCGGTGGGAATCCAGCTTTCAGGGGAGGCCTCCCCCGAATCTCTGGACGGTTGTGGGGCCGAACGGTGAGCGTCAAAGCACTCAGTTTCTCTCCAGTCGTAGGCCTTTATTGACTAAATTGTAACATGACGACCTATGTGAATTTGGCAGGACTTTTTAGTGCCTACTTTTGAACTAGTGGGCTAAGATTTGAAACAAACGATCGGTGGGAATCCAGCTTTCAGGGGAGGCCTCCCCTGAGTCTCTGGACGGCTGTGGGGCTGAGCGGCGATCCTTAAAGCACTCAGTTTCGGTCCAGTGATAGGCCTTTATTGACTAAATTGTAACATGACGACCTATGTGATTTTGGCAGGACTTTTTAGCGCTTACGTTTGAGCTAGTGGGCTAAGATTTAAAACAAACGATCGGTGGGAATCCAGCTTTCAGGGGAGGCCTCCCCCGAGTCTCTGGACGGCTGTGGGGCCGAGCGGCGAGCGTTAAAGCACTCAGTTTCGCTCGAGTACCATGACGACCGATTTGACTTCGGCACGACTTTAGGTCGCTTAATTTCAGCCTAGGGGGCTAGGAATTCACACAGACAAGCCTTGGGAATCCAGCTTTCAAGGGAGGCCTCTTCCAAGCCTCTCGGAGCTTGTGGGGCCGAACGGCGAGCGTCGAAGCACTCGGTTTCGCTTCAATAGTAGGCCTTTATTGACTAAATTGTAACATGACAACCTATGTGACTTTGGCAGGACTTTTTAGCGCTTACTTTTGAGCTAGTGGGCTAAGATTTGAAATAAACGATCGGTGGGAATCCAGCTTTCAGGGGAGGCCTCCCCCGAGTCTCTGGACGGCTGTGGGGGCGAACGGCGAGCGTCAAAGCACTCTGTTTCTCTCCAGTAGTTGGCCTTTATTGAGTAAATTGTAACAACGACCTATGTGATTTTGGCAGGACGTTTTAGCGCCTACTTTTCAGCTACTGGGCTAAGATTTGAAATAAACGATCGGTGGGAATCCAGCTTTCAGGGGAGGCCTCTTTCAAGCCTCTCAGAGGTTGTGGGGCCGAGCGGTGAGCGTCAAAGCACTCGGTTTCGCTCCAGTAGTAGGCCTTTATTGACTAAATTGTAACATGACGACCTATGTGATTTTGGCAGGACTTTTTAGCGCCTACTTTTGAGCTACTGGGCTAAGATTTTAAACGAACGATCGGTGGGAATCCAGCTTTCAGGGGAGGCCTCCCCCGAATCTCTGGACGGTTGTTGGGCTGAACGGTGAGCGTCAAAGCACTCAGTTTCTCTCCAGTCGTAGGCCTTTATTGACTAAATTGTAACATGACGACCTATGTGAATTTGGCAGGACTTTTTAGTGCCTACTTTTGAACTAGTGGGCTAAGATTTGAAACAAACGATCGGTGGGAATCCAGCTTTCAGGGGAGGCCTCCCCTGAGTCTCTGGACGGCTGTGGGGCTGAGCGGCGATCGTTAAAGCACTCAGTTTCGGTCCAGTGATAGGCCTTTATTGACTAAATTGTAACATGACGACCTATGTGATTTTGGCAGGACTTTTTAGCGCTTACGTTGGAGCTAGTGGGCTAAGATTTAAAACAAACGATCGGTGGGAATCCAGCTTTCAGGGGAGGCCTCCCCCGAGTCTCTGGATGGCTGTGGGGCCGAGCGGCGAGCGTTAAAGCACTCAGTTTCGCTCGAGTACCATGACGACCGATTTGACTTCGGCACGACTTTAGGTCGCTTAATTTCAGCCTAGCGGGCTAGGAATTCACACAGACAAGCCTTGGGAATCCAGCTTTCAAGGGAGGCCTCTTCCAAGCCTCTCGGAGCTCGTGGGGCCGAACGGCGAGCGTCGAAGCACTCGGTTTTGCTCCAGTAGTAGGCCTTTGTTGACTAAATTGTAACATGACAACCTATGTGACTTTGGCAGGACTTTTTAGCGCTTACTTTTGAGCTAGTGGGCTACGATTTGAAACAAACGATCGGGGGGAATCCAGCTTTCAGGGGAGGCCTCCCCCGAGTCTCTGGACGGCTGTGGGGACGAAAGGCGAGCGTCAAAGCACTCGGTTTCTCTCCAGTAGTTGGCCTTTATTGAGTAAATTGTAACAACGACCTATGTGATTTTGGCAGGTCTTTTTAGCGCCTACTTTTCAGCTACTGGGCTAAGATTTGAAATAAACGATCGGTGGGAATCCAGCTTTCAGGGGAGGCCTCTTTCAAGCCTCTCAGAGGTTGTGGGGCCGAGCGGTGAGCGTCAAAGCACTCGGTTTCGCTCCAGTAGTAGGCCTTTATTGACTAAATTGTAACATGACGACCTATGTGATTTTGGCAGGACTTTTTAGCGCCTACTTTTGAGCTACTGGGCTAAGATTTGAAACAAACAATCGGTGGGAATCCAGCTTTCAGGGGAGGCCTCCCCTGAGTCTCTGGACGGCTGTGGGGCTGAGCGGCGAGCGTTAAAGCACTCAGTTTCGGTCCAGTAATAGGCCTTTATTGACTAAATTGTAACATGACAACCTATGTGACTTTGGCAGGACTTTTTAGTGCCTACTTTTGAACTAGTGGGCTAAGATTTGAAACAAACGATCGGTGGGAATCCAGCTTTCAGGGGAGGCCTCCCCCGAGTCTCTGGACTGCTGTGGGGCCGAGCGGCGACCGTTAAAGCACTCGGTTTCGCTCGATTACCATGACGATCGATTTGACTTCGGCACAACTTTAGGTCGCTTAATTTCAGCCGAGCGGGCTAGAAATTCACACAGACAAGCCTTGGGAATCCAGCTTTCAAGGGAGGCCTCTTCCAAGCCTCTCGGAGCCCGTGGGGCCGAACGGCGAGCGTCGAAGCACTCGGTTTCGCTCCAGTAGTAGGCCTTTATTGACTAAATTGTAACATGACAACCTATGTGATTTTGGCAGGACTTTTTAGTGCCTACTTTTGAACTAGTGGGCTAAGATTTGAAACAAACGATCGGTGGGAATCCAGCTTTCAGGGGAGGCCTCACCCGAGTCTCTGGACTGCTGTGGGGCCGAGCGGCGACCGTTAAAGCACTCGGTTTCGCTCGAGTACCATGACGACCGATTTGACTTCGGCACGACTTTAGGTCACTTAATTTCAGCCTAGCGGACTAGGAATTCTCACAGACAAGCCTTGGGAATCCAGCTTTCAGGGGAGGCCACTTCCAAGCCTCTCAGAGGTCGTGGGGCCTAACGGCGAGCGTCAAAGCACTCGGTTTCGCTCCAGTAGTAGGGCTTTATTGACTAAATTGTAACATGACGACCTATGTGATTTTGGCAGGACTTTTTTGCGCTTACTTTTGAGCTAGTTGGCTAGGATTTGAAACAAACGATCGGTGGGATTCCAGCTTTCAGGGGAGGCCTCCCCCGAGTCTCTGGATGGCTGAGGGGCCGAACGGCGAGCGTCAAAGCACTCGGTTTCTCTCCAGTCGTAGGCCTTTATTGACTAAATTGTAACATGACGACCTATGTGATTTTGGCAGGACTTTCTAGCGCCTACCTTTCAGCTACTGGGCTAAGATGTGAAACAAACGATCGGTGGCAATCCAGCTTTCAGGGGAGGCCTCTTCCAAGCCTCTCGGAGGTTGTGGGGCCGAACGGCGATCGTCAAAGCACTCGGTTCCGCTCCAGTAGTCGGCCTTTATTGACTAAATTGTAACATGACGACCTATGTGATTTTGGCAGGTCTTTTTAGCGCTTACTTTTGAGCTAGTGAGCTAAGATTTGAAACAAACGATCGGTGGGAATCCAGCTTTCAGGGGAGGCCTCCCCCGAGTCTCTGGAAAGCTGTGGGGCCGAACGGCGAGCGTCAAAGCACTCGGTTTCTCTCCAGTAGTAGGCCTTTATTGACTAAATTGTAACATGACGACCTATGTGATTTTGGCAGGACTTTTTAGCGCTTACTTTTGAGCTAGTGAGCTAATATTTGAAACAAACGATCGGTGGGAATACAGATTTCAGGGGAGAACTCTCCCGAGTCTCCGGACGGCAGTGGGGCCGAACGGCGAGCGTCAAAGCACTCGGTTTCGCTCCAGTAGTAGGCTTTTATTGACTAAATTGTAACATGACGACCTATGTGACTTTGGCAGGACTTTTTAGCGCTTACTTTTGAGCTAGTGGGCTAAGATTTGAAACAAACGATCGGTGGGACTCCAGCTTTCAGGGGAGGCCTCCCTCGAGTCTCTGGACGGTTGTGGGGGCGAACGGCGAGCGTCAAAGCACTCAGTTTCGCTCCAGTAGTAAGGCCTTTATTGACTAAATTGTAACATGACGATCTATGTGACTTTTGGCAGGACTTTTTAGCGCTTACTTTTCAGCTAGTGCGCTAAGATTTGAAACAAACGATCGGTCGGGCATCCAGCTTTCAGCGGAGGCCTCTTCCAAGCCTCTCGGAGGTCGTGGGCCCGAACGGCGAGCGTCAAAGCACTCGGTTTCGCTCCAGTAGTAGGCCTTTATTGACTAAATTGTAACATGACAAGCTATGTGACTTTGGCAGGACTTTTTAGCGCTTACTTTTGACCTAGTGCGCTAAGATTTTAAACAAACGATGCGGTGGGAATCCAGCTTTCAGGGGAGTCCTCCCCCGAGTCTCATGGACGGCTGTGGGGCCGAGCGGCGAGCGTTAAAGCACTCAGTTTCGCTCGAGTACCATGACGACCGATTTGACTTCGGCACGACTTTAGGTCGCTTAACTTTCATGCCTAGCGGGCTAGGAATTCACACAGACAAGCCTTGGGAATCCAGCTTTCAAGGGAGGCCTCTTCCAAGCCTCTCGGAGCTCGTGGGGCCGAACGGCGAGCGTCGAAGCACTCGGTTTCGCTCCAGTAGTAACCCTTTATTGACTAAATTGTAACATCACAACCTATGTGACTTTGGCAGACTTTTTTGCGCCTACTTTTCAGCTAATGGGCTAAGATTTGAAACAAATGATCGGCGGGAATGCAGCTTTCAGTGGAGGCCTCCCCCGAGTCTCTGGACGGCTGTGTGGCCGAACGGCGACCGTCGAAGCACTCGCTTTCTCTCCAGTAGTAGGCCTTTATTGAGTAAATTGTAACATGACGACCTATGTGATTTTGGCAGGACTTTTTAGCGCCTACTTTACAGCTACTGGGCTAAGATTTAAAACAAACGATCGGTGGGAATCCAGCTTTCAGGGGAGGCCTCTTCCAAGCCTCTCGGAGGTCATGGGGCCGAACGGCGAGCGTCAAAGCACTCGGTTTCTCTCCAGTAGTAGGCCTTTATTGACTAAATTGTAACATGACAACCTATGTGACTTTGGCTAGGACTTTTTAGCGCTTACTTTTGAGCTAGTGGGCTAAGATTTGAAACAAACGATCGGTGGGAATCCAGCTTTCAGGGGAGGCCTCCCCCGAGTCTCTGGATGGCTGTGGGGCCGAACGGCGAGCGTCAAAGCACTCGGTTTCTCTCCAGTCGTAGGCCTTTAATTGACTAAATTGTAACATAGACGACCTATGTGATTTTGGCAGGACTTTTTAGCGCCTACTTTTCAGCTACTGGGCTAAGATGTGAAAACAAACGATCGGTGGGCAATTCCAGCTTTCAGGGGAGGCCTCTTCCAAGCCTCTCGGAGGTTCGTGGGGCCGAACGGCGAAGCGTCAAAGCACTCGGTTTCCGCTCCAGTAGTAGGCCTTTAATTGACTAAATTGTAACATGACGACCTATGTGATTTTGGCAGGTACTTTTTAGCGCTTACGTTTGAGCTAGTGAGCTAAGATTTGAAACAAACGATCGGTGGGAATCCAGCTTTCAGGGGAGGCCTCCCCCGAGTCTCTGGAAAGCTGTGGGGCCGAACGGCGAGCGTCAAAGCACTCGGTTTCTCTCCAGTAGTAGGCCTTTATTGACTAAATTGTAACATGACGACCTATGTGATTTTGGCAGGACTTTTTAGCGCTTACTTTTGAGCTAGTGAGCTAATATTTGAAACAAACGATCGGTGGGAATACAGATTTCAGGGGAGAACTCTCCCGAGTCTCCGGACGGCAGTGGGGCCGAACGGCGAGCGTCAAAGCACTCGGTTTCGCTCCAGTAGTAGGCTTTTATTGACTAAATTGTAACATGACGACCTATGTGACTTTGGCAGGACTTTTTAGCGCTTACTTTTGAGCTAGTGGGCTAAGATTTGAAACAAACGATCGGTGGGACTCCAGCTTTCAGGGGAGGCCTCCCTCGAGTCTCTGGACGGTTGTGGGGGCGAACGGCGAGCGTCAAAGCACTCAGTTTCGCTCCAGTAGTAAGCCTTTATTGACTAAATTGTAACATGACAATCTATGTGACTTTGGGAGGACTTTTTAGCGCTTACTTTTGACCTAGTGCGCTAAGATTTGAAACAAACGATCGGTCGGCAGCCAGCTTTCAGCGGAGGCCTCTTCCAAGCCTCTCGGAGGTCGTGGGCCCGAACGGCGAGCGTCAAAGCACTCGGTTTCGCTCCAGTAGTAGGCCTTTATTGACTAAATTGTAACATGACAAGCTATGTGACTTTGGGAGGACTTTTTAGCGCTTACTTTTGACCTAGTGCGCTAAGATTTTAAACAAACGATCGGTGGGAATCCAGCTTTCAGGGGAGTCCTCCCCCGAGTCTCAGGACGGCTGTGGGGCCGAGCGGCGAGCGTTAAAGCACTCAGTTTCGCTCAAGTACCATGACGACCGATTTGACTTCGGCACGACTTTAGGTCGCTTAACTTCTGCCTAGCGGGCTAGGAATTTACACAGACAAGCCTTGGGAATCCAGCTTTAAAGGGAGGCCTCTTCCAAGCCTCTTGGAGGTTGTGGGCCCGAGCGGCGAGCGTTAAAGCACTCAGTTTCGCTCAAGTAGTCGGCTTTTATTGACTAAATTGTAACATGACGACCTATGTGACTTTGGCAGGACTTTTTAGCGCTTACTTTTGAGCTAGTGGGCTAAGATTTGAAACAAACGATTGGTGGGAATCCAGCTTTCAGGGGAGGCCTCCCCCGAGTCTCTGGACAGCTGTGGGGCCGATAAGCGAGCGTTAAAGCACTCAGTTTCGGTCCAGTAGGAGGCCTTTATTGACTAAATTGTAACATGACGACCTATGTGATTTAGGCAGGACATTTTAGCGCCTACTTTTCAGCTACTGGGCTAAGATTTGAAACAAACGATCGGTCGGCAGCCAGCTTTCAGGGGAGGCCTCTTCCAAGCCTCTCGGAGGTCGTGGGCCCGAACGGCGAGCGTCAAAGCACTCGGTTTCGCTCCAGTAGTAGGCTTTTATTGACTAAATTGTAGCTGGGAATCCAGCTTTCAGGCGAGGCCACCCCCGAGTCTCTGGACGGCTGTGGGGGCGAACGCCGAGCGTCAAAGCACTCGATTTCGCTCCAGTAGTAGGCCTTTATTGACTAAATTGTAGCATGACAACCTATGTGACTTTGGGAGAACTTTTTAGCGCTTACTTTTGACTTAGTGCGCTAAGATTTGAAACAAACGATCGGTGGGAATCCAGCTTTCAGGGGAGTCCTCCCCCGAGTCTCTGGAAGGCTGTGGGGCCGAGCGGCGAGCGTTAAAGCACTCAGTTACGCTCAAGTAGTAGGCTTTTATTGACTAAATTGTAACATGACGACCTATGTGACTTTGGCAGGACTTTTTAGCGCTTACTTTTGAGCTAGTGGGCTAAGATTTGAAACAAACGATTGGTGGGAATCCGGCTTTCAGGGGAGGCCTCCCCCGAGTCTCTGCACGGCTGTGGGGGCGAACGGCGAGCGTTAAAGCACTCAGTTTCGCTCAAGTACCATGACGACCGATTTGATTTCGGCACGACTTTAGGTCGCTTAATTACTGCCTAGCGGGCTAGGAGTTTACACAGACAAGCCTTGGGAATCCAGCTTTAAAGGGAGGCCTCTTCCAAGCCTCTCGGAGCTCGTGAGGCCGAACGGCGAGCGTCAAAGCACTCGGTTTCGCTCCAGTAGTAGGCTTTTATTGAATAAATTGTAACATGACGACCTATTTGACTTTGGCAGGATTTTTTAGCGCTTACTTTTGAGCTAGTGGGCTAACATTTGAAACAAACGATCGGTGGGAATCCAGCTTTCAGGGGAGGCCTCCCCCGAGTCTCTGGACGGCTGTGGGGGCGAACGGCGAGCGTCAAAGCACTCGGTTTCTCTCCAGTAGTTGGCCTTTATTAAGTAAATTGTAACGTGACGACCTATGTGATTTTGGCAGGACTTTTTAGCGCCTACTTTTGAACTAGTGGGCTAAGATTTGAAATAAACGATCGGTGGGAATCCAGCTGTCAGGGGAGGCCTCTCCCGAGTCTCTGGACGGCTGTGGGGCCGAACGACGAGCGTCAAAGCACTCGGTTTCTCTCCAGTAGTAGGCCTTTATTGACTAAATTGTAACATGACAACCTATGTGACTTTTTGGAGGACTTTTTAGCGCTTACTTTTGACCTAGTGCGCTAAGATTTGAAACAAACGATCGGTTGGAATCCAGCTTTCAGGGGAGTCCTCCCCCGAGTCTCTGGAAGGCTGTGGGGCCGAGCGGCGAGCGTCAAAGCACTCGGTTTCGCTCCAGTAGTAGGCTTTTATTGACTAAATTGTAACATGACGACCTATGTGACTTTGGCAGGACTTTTTAGCGCTTATTTTTGAGCTAGTGGGCTAAGATTTGAAAAAAACGATCGGTGGGAATCCAGCTTTCAGGGGAGGCCTCCCCCGAGTCTCTGGACGGCTGTGGGTGCGCACGGCGAGCGTCAAAGCATTCGGTTTCGCTCCAGTAGTAGGCCTTTATTGACTAAATTGTAACATGACAACCTATGTGACTTTGGGAGGACTTTGTAGCGCTTACTTTTGACCGAGTGCGCTAAGATTTGAAACAAACGATCGGTGGGAATCCAGCTTTCAGGGGAGTCCTCCACCAAGTCTCTGGAAGGCTGTGGGGCCGAGCGGCGAGCGTTAAAGCACTCAGTTTCGCTCAAGTAGTCGGCTTTTATTGACTAAATTGTAACATGACGACCTATGTGACTTTGGCAGGACTTTTTAGCGCTTACTTTTGAGCTAGTGGGCTAAGATTTGAAACAAACGATTGGTGGGAATCCAGCTTTCAGGGGAGGCCTCCCCCGAGTCTCTGGACAGCTGTGGGGCCGATCAGCGAGCGTTAAAGCACTCAGTTTCGGTCCAGTCGGAGGCCTTTATTGACTAAATTGTAACATGACGACCTATGTAATTTAGGCAGGACATTTTAGCGCCTACTTTTCAGCTACTGGGCTAAGATTTGAAACAAACGATCGGTCGGCAGCCAGCTTTCAGGGGAGGCCTCTTGCAAGCCTCTCGGAGGTCGTGGGCCCGAACGGCGAGCGTCAAAGCACTCGGTTTCGCTCCAGTAGTAGGCTTTTATTGACTAAATTGTAGCATGACGACCTATGTGACTTTGTCAGGACTTTTTAGCGCTTACTTTTGAGCTAGTGGGCTAAGATTTAAAACAAACGATCGGTGGGAATCCAGCTTTCAGGGGAGGCCACCCCCGAGTCTCTGGACGGCTGTGGGGGCGAACGCCGAACGTCAAAGCACTCGGTTTCGCTCCAGTAGTAGGCCTTTATTGACTAAATTGTAGCATGACAACCTATGTGACTTTGGGAGAACTTTTTAGCGCTTACTTTTGACCTAGTGCGCTAAGATTTGAAACAAACGATCGGTGGGAATCCAGCTTTCAGGGGAGTCCTCCCCCGAGTCTCTGGAAGGCTGTGGGGCCGAGCGGCGAGCGTTAAAGCACTCAGTTACGCTCAAGTAGTAGGCTTTTATTGACTAAATTGTAACATGACGACCTATGTGACTTTGGCAGGACTTTTTAGCGCTTACTTTTGAGCTAGTGGGCTAAGATTTGAAACAAACGATTGGTGGGAATCCGGCTTTCAGGGGAGGCCTCCCCCGAGTCTCTGGACAGCTGTGGGGCCGATCAGCGAGCGTTAAAGCACTCAGTTTCGGTCCAGTCGGAGGCCTTTATTGACTAAATTGTAACATGACGACCTATGTGATTTTGGCAGGACTTTTTAGCGCTTACTTTTGAGCTAGTGAGCTAATATTTGAAACAAACGATCGGTGGGAATACAGATTTCAGGGGAGAACTCTCCCGAGTCTCCGGACGGCAGTGGGGCCGAACGGCGAGCGTCAAAGCACTCGGTTTCGCTCCAGTAGTAGGCTTTTATTGACTAAATTGTAACATGACGACCTATGTGACTTTGGCAGGACTTTTTAGCGCTTACTTTTGAGCTAGTGGGCTAAGATTTGAAACAAACGATCGGTGGGACTCCAGCTTTCAGGGGAGGCCTCCCTCGAGTCTCTGGACGGTTGTGGGGGCGAACGGCGAGCGTCAAAGCACTCAGTTTCGCTCCAGTAGTAAGCCTTTATTGACTAAATTGTAACATGACAATCTATGTGACTTTGGGAGGACTTTTTAGCGCTTACTTTTGACCTAGTGCGCTAAGATTTGAAACAAACGATCGGTCGGCAGCCAGCTTTCAGCGGAGGCCTCTTCCAAGCCTCTCGGAGGTCGTGGGCCCGAACGGCGAGCGTCAAAGCACTCGGTTTCGCTCCAGTAGTAGGCCTTTATTGACTAAATTGTAACATGACAAGCTATGTGACTTTGGGAGGACTTTTTAGCGCTTACTTTTGACCTAGTGCGCTAAGATTTTAAACAAACGATCGGTGGGAATCCAGCTTTCAGGGGAGTCCTCCCCCGAGTCTCAGGACGGCTGTGGGGCCGAGCGGCGAGCGTTAAAGCACTCAGTTTCGCTCAAGTACCATGACGACCGATTTGACTTCGGCACGACTTTAGGTCGCTTAACTTCTGCCTAGCGGGCTAGGAATTTACACAGACAAGCCTTGGGAATCCAGCTTTAAAGGGAGGCCTCTTCCAAGCCTCTCGGAGCTTGTGAGGCCGAACGGCGAGCGTCAAAGCACTCGGTTTCGCCCCAGTAGTAGGCTTTTATTGACTAAATTGTAGCATGACGACCTATGTGACTTTGGCAGGACTTTTTAGCGCCTACTTTTCAGCTATTGAGCTAAGATTTGAAAGAAACGATCGGTGGGAAGCCACCTTTCAGGGGAGGCCTCTTCCAAGCCTCTTGGAGGTTGTGGGCCCGAGCGGCGAGCGTTAAAGCACTCAGTTTCGCTCAAGTAGTCGGCTTTTATTGACTAAATTGTAACATGACGACCTATGTGACTTTGGCAGGACTTTTTAGCGCTTACTTTTGAGCTAGTGGGCTAAGATTTGAAACAAACGATTGGTGGGAATCCAGCTTTCAGGGGAGGCCTCCCCCGAGTCTCTGGACAGCTGTGGGGCCGATAAGCGAGCGTTAAAGCACTCAGTTTCGGTCCAGTAGGAGGCCTTTATTGACTAAATTGTAACATGACGACCTATGTGATTTAGGCAGGACATTTTAGCGCCTACTTTTCAGCTACTGGGCTAAGATTTGAAACAAACGATCGGTCGGCAGCCAGCTTTCAGGGGAGGCCTCTTCCAAGCCTCTCGGAGGTCGTGGGCCCGAACGGCGAGCGTCAAAGCACTCGGTTTCGCTCCAGTAGTAGGCTTTTATTGACTAAATTGTAGCTGGGAATCCAGCTTTCAGGCGAGGCCACCCCCGAGTCTCTGGACGGCTGTGGGGGCGAACGCCGAGCGTCAAAGCACTCGATTTCGCTCCAGTAGTAGGCCTTTATTGACTAAATTGTAGCATGACAACCTATGTGACTTTGGGAGAACTTTTTAGCGCTTACTTTTGACTTAGTGCGCTAAGATTTGAAACAAACGATCGGTGGGAATCCAGCTTTCAGGGGAGTCCTCCCCCGAGTCTCTGGAAGGCTGTGGGGCCGAGCGGCGAGCGTTAAAGCACTCAGTTACGCTCAAGTAGTAGGCTTTTATTGACTAAATTGTAACATGACGACCTATGTGACTTTGGCAGGACTTTTTAGCGCTTACTTTTGAGCTAGTGGGCTAAGATTTGAAACAAACGATTGGTGGGAATCCGGCTTTCAGGGGAGGCCTCCCCCGAGTCTCTGCACGGCTGTGGGGGCGAACGGCGAGCGTTAAAGCACTCAGTTTCGCTCAAGTACCATGACGACCGATTTGATTTCGGCACGACTTTAGGTCGCTTAATTACTGCCTAGCGGGCTAGGAGTTTACACAGACAAGCCTTGGGAATCCAGCTTTAAAGGGAGGCCTCTTCCAAGCCTCTCGGAGCTCGTGAGGCCGAACGGCGAGCGTCAAAGCACTCGGTTTCGCTCCAGTAGTAGGCTTTTATTGAATAAATTGTAACATGACGACCTATTTGACTTTGGCAGGATTTTTTAGCGCTTACTTTTGAGCTAGTGGGCTAACATTTGAAACAAACGATCGGTGGGAATCCAGCTTTCAGGGGAGGCCTCCCCCGAGTCTCTGGACGGCTGTGGGGGCGAACGGCGAGCGTCAAAGCACTCGGTTTCTCTCCAGTAGTTGGCCTTTATTAAGTAAATTGTAACGTGACGACCTATGTGTTTTTGGCAGGACTTTTTAGCGCCTACTTTTGAACTAGTGGGCTAAGATTTGAAATAAACGATCGGTGGGAATCCAGCTGTCAGGGGAGGCCTCTCCCGAGTCTCTGGACGGCTGTGGGGCCGAACGACGAGCGTCAAAGCACTCGGTTTCTCTCCAGTAGTAGGCCTTTATTGACTAAATTGTAACATGACAACCTATGTGACTTTTTGGAGGACTTTTTAGCGCTTACTTTTGACCTAGTGCGCTAAGATTTGAAACAAACGATCGGTTGGAATCCAGCTTTCAGGGGAGTCCTCCCCCGAGTCTCTGGAAGGCTGTGGGGCCGAGCGGCGAGCGTCAAAGCACTCGGTTTCGCTCCAGTAGTAGGCTTTTATTGACTAAATTGTAACATGACGACCTATGTGACTTTGGCAGGACTTTTTAGCGCTTATTTTTGAGCTAGTGGGCTAAGATTTGAAAAAAAACGATCGGTGGGAATCCAGCTTTCAGGGGAGGCCTCCCCCGAGTCTCTGGACGGCTGTGGGTGCGCACGGCGAGCGTCAAAGCATTCGGTTTCGCTCCAGTAGTAGGCCTTTATTGACTAAATTGTAACATGACAACCTATGTGACTTTGGGAGGACTTTGTAGCGCTTACTTTTGACCGAGTGCGCTAAGATTTGAAACAAACGATCGGTGGGAATCCAGCTTTCAGGGGAGTCCTCCACCAAGTCTCTGGAAGGCTGTGGGGCCGAGCGGCGAGCGTTAAAGCACTCAGTTTCGCTCAAGTAGTCGGCTTTTATTGACTAAATTGTAACATGACGACCTATGTGACTTTGGCAGGACTTTTTAACGCTTACTTTTGAGCTAGTGGGCTAAGATTTGAAACAAACGATTGGTGGGAATCCAGCTTTCAGGGGAGGCCTCCCCCGAGTCTCTGGACAGCTGTGGGGCCGATCAGCGAGCGTTAAAGCACTCAGTTTCGGTCCAGTCGGAGGCCTTTATTGACTAAATTGTAACATGACGACCTATGTAATTTAGGCAGGACATTTTAGCGCCTACTTTTCAGCTACTGGGCTAAGATTTGAAACAAACGATCGGTCGGCAGCCAGCTTTCAGGGGAGGCCTCTTGCAAGCCTCTCGGAGGTCGTGGGCCCGAACGGCGAGCGTCAAAGCACTCGGTTTCGCTCCAGTAGTAGGCTTTTATTGACTAAATTGTAGCATGACGACCTATGTGACTTTGTCAGGACTTTTTAGCGCTTACTTTTGAGCTAGTGGGCTAAGATTTAAAACAAACGATCGGTGGGAATCCAGCTTTCAGGGGAGGCCACCCCCGAGTCTCTGGACGGCTGTGGGGGCGAACGCCGAACGTCAAAGCACTCGGTTTCGCTCCAGTAGTAGGCCTTTATTGACTAAATTGTAGCATGACAACCTATGTGACTTTGGGAGAACTTTTTAGCGCTTACTTTTGACCTAGTGCGCTAAGATTTGAAACAAACGATCGGTGGGAATCCAGCTTTCAGGGGAGTCCTCCCCCGAGTCTCTGGAAGGCTGTGGGGCCGAGCGGCGAGCGTTAAAGCACTCAGTTACGCTCAAGTAGTAGGCTTTTATTGACTAAATTGTAACATGACGACCTATGTGACTTTGGCAGGACTTTTTAGCGCTTACTTTTGAGCTAGTGGGCTAAGATTTGAAACAAACGATTGGTGGGAATCCGGCTTTCAGGGGAGGCCTCCCCCGAGTCTCTGCACGGTTGTGGGGGCGAACGGCGAGCGTTAAAGCACTCGGTTTCGCTCCAGTAGTAGGCCTTTATTGACTAAATTGTAGCATGACAACCTATGTGACTTTGGGAGAACTTTTTAGCGCTTACTTTTGACCTAGTGCGCTAAGATTTGAAACAAACGATCGGTGGGAATCCAGCTTTCAGGGGAGTCCTCCCCCGAGTCTCTGGAAGGCTGTGGGGCCGAGCGGCGAGCATTAAAGCACTCAGTTTCGCTCAAGTAGTAGGCTTTTATTGACTAAATTGTAACATGACGACCTATGTGACTTTGGCAGGACTTTTTAGCGCTTACTTTTGAACTAGTGGGCTAAGATTTGAAACAAACGATTGGTGGGAATCCGGCTTTCAGGGGAGGGCTCCCCCGAGTCTCTGCACGGCTGTGGGGGCGAACGGCGAGCGTTAAAGCACTCAGTTTCGCTCAAGTACCATGACGACCGATTTGACTTCGGCACGACTTTAGGTCGGTTAATTACTGCCTAGCGGGCTAGGAGTTTACACAGACAAGCTTTGGGAATCCAGCTTTAAAGGGAGGCCTCTTCCAAGCCTCTCGGAGCTCGTGAGGCCGAACGGCGAGCGTCAAAGCACTCGGTTTCGCTCCAGTAGTAGGCTTTTATTGAATAAATTGTAACATGACGACCTATTTGACTTTGGCAGGACTTTTTAGCACTTACTTTTGAGCTAGTGGGCTAAGATTGGAAATAAACGATCGGTGGGAATCCAGCTTTCAGGGGAGGCCTCCCCCGAGTCTCTGGACGGCTGTGGGGGCGAACGGCGAGCGTCAAAGCACTCGGTTTCTCTCCAGTAGTTGGCCTTTATTAAGTAAATTGTAACGTGACGACCTATGTGATTTTGGCAGGACTTTTTAGCGCCTACTTTTGAACTAGTGGGCTAAGATTTGAAACAAACGATCGGTGGGAATCCAGCTGTCAGGGGAGGCCTCTCGCGAGTCTCTGGACGGCTGTGGGGCCGAACGACGAGCGTCAAAGCACTCGGTTTCTCTCCAGTAGTAGGCCTTTATTGACTAAATTGTAACATGACAACCTATGTGACTTTGGCAGGACTTTTTAGTGCCTACTTTTGAACTAGTGCGCTAAGATTTGAAACAAACGATCGGCTGGAATCCAGATTTCAGGGGAGGCCTCCCCTGCATCTCTGGACGGCTGTGGGGCCGAACGGCGAGCGTCAAAGCACTCGGTTTCTCTCCAGTAGTAGGCCTTTATTGACTAAATTGTAACATGACGACCTATGTGACTTTGGCAGGACATTTTAGCGCCTACTTTTGAACTAGTGGGCTAAGATTTGAAACAAACGATCGGTGGGAATCCAGCTTTCAGGGGAGGCCTCTTCCAAGCCTCTCGGAGGTCGTGGGGCCGAACGGCGAGCGTCAAAGCACTCGGTTTCGCTCCAGTAGTCGGCCTTTATTGACTAAATTGTAACATGACGACATATGTGATTTTGGCAGGACTTTTTAGCGCCTACCTTTGAACTAGTGGGCTAAGATTTGAAAGAAACGATCGGTGGGAATCCAGCTTTCAGGGGAGGCCTCTCCCGAGTCTCTGGACGGCTGTGGGGCCGAACGGCGAGCGTCAAAGCACTCGGTTTCTCTCCAGTGGTAGGCCTTTATTGAGTAAATTATAACATGACGACCTATGTGATTTTGGCAGGACTTTGTAGCGCCTACTTTTCAGCTACTGGGCTAAGATTTGAAACAAACGATCGGTGGGAATCCAGCTTTCAGGGGAGGCCTATTCCAAGCCTCTCAGAGGTCGTGGGGCCGAACGGCGAGCGTCAAAGCACTCGGTTTCTCTCCAGTAGTTGGCCTTTATTGAGTAAATTGTAACATGACGACCTATGTGATTTTGCCAGGACTTTTTAGCGCCCACGTTTGAGCTAGTGGGCTAAGATTTGAAACAAACGATCATGGGAATCCAGCTTTCAGGGGAGGCCTCCCCCTAGTCTCTGGACGGCTGTGGG
>NW_026904171.1:0-90805 GCF_024500275.1 Phycodurus eques | reverse complement strand
TTGCTTTTTAGAGTAAAACTCTGCCCTTTGTACTAGTTACAGGCAATTGTTTGAATACCAAAGCTTTGGTTGGGGTTTTACACACATTTGCTGTTTTTATTGCTTAAAAATGCTTCCCAGCGCCTGCTGTACACCTTTTTTATTTTCATTTATAAATTCACAAAGGATGCTTTCCCAGGAAATTATCTTGCTTTTTAGAGTAGAACTCTCCCCTTGATACTAGTTACAGGCAGTGGTTTGAATCCCAAAGCTTTGGTTGGAGTTTTACACACATTTGTTGTTTTTATTGCTTAAAAATGCTTCCCAGCTCCCTCTGCTGTACACTTTTTTGAATTGTAACTCATAACTTCACAAAGGATGCTTTCCCAGTAAAGTCTCTTCCTTTTTAGAGGAGAACTCTCCCCATTATACTTGTTACAGGCAGTGGTTTGAATCCCAAAGATTTGGTTGGAGTTTTACACATATTTGCTGTTTTTATCGCTTAAAAATGCTTCTCAGCGCCTGCTGTACACTTTTTTTATTTTGACTCATCACTTCACAAAGGATGCTTTCCAGGTAAATTCTCTTGCATTTTTGAGTAAAACATTCCCCTTTATACTAGTTACAGGCAGTGGTTTGAATCCCAAAGCTTTGTTTGGAGTTTTACACAAATTTGCAGTTTTTATTGTTTAAAAATGCTTAACAGCTCCCTATGCTGTACACTTTTTTTAATGTAACTCATAACTTCACAAAGGATGCTTTCCCAGAAAATTATCTTGCTTTTTCGAGTAAAACTATCCCCTTTATACGTGTTACAGGCGATTGTTTGAATACCAAAGCTTTGGTTGTAGTTTTACACACATTTGCAGTTTTTATTGATTAAAAATGCTTCCCAGTGCCTGCTGTACACATTTTTTATTATGACTCATAACTTCACAAAGGATGCTTTTCAAGTAAAGTCTCTTGCTTTTTAGAGTAGAACTCCCCCCTTTATACAAGTTACATGCAGTGGTTGGAATCCCAAAGCTTTGGTTGGAGTTTTACACACATTTGCAATTTTTATTGTTTAAAAATGCTTAACAGCTCCCTATGCTGTACACTTTTTTTATTGTAACTCATAACTTCACAAAGGATGCTTTCCCAGTAAAGTCTCTTGCTTTTTAGAGAATAACTCTCACCTTCATACTAGTTACACACAGTGGTTTGAATCCCAAAGCTTTGGTTGGAGTGTGACACACATTTGCAGTTTTTATCGCTTAAAAATGCTTCCCAGCTCCCTCTGCTGTACACTTTTTTTATTTTCACTCATAACTTCACAAAGGATGCTTCCCAACTAAATTCTCTTGCTTTTTAGAGTAAATCTCTCCCCTTTTTCGAGTTACAGGCACTTGTTTGAATCCCAAAGCTTTGGTTAGAGTTTTACACACATTTCCAGCTTTTATCGCTTAAAAATGGTTCCCAGCACCTGCTGTTCACTTTTTTTATTGTGACTCATAACTTCACAAAGGATGCTTTCCCAGTTAGTTCTCTTGCTTTTTATTGTAAAACTCTCCCCTTTCTACGAGTTAGAGGCAATGGTTTTAATCCCAAAGCTTTGGTTGGAGTTTTACACACATTTGCAGCTTTAATCGCTTATAAATGCTTCCCAGCGCCTGCTTACACTTTTTTTATTTTGACTCATAACTTCCCAAAGGATGCTTTCCCAGTAAAGTCTCTTGCTTTTTAGAGAATAACTCTCCTCTTTATACGAGTTACAGGCCGTGGTTTGAATCCAAAAGCTTTGGTTGGAATTTTACACACCTTTGCAGTTTTTATTGCTTAAAAATACTTCCCAGCTTCCTCTGCTATATACCTTTTTTATTTTCACTCATAACTTAACAAAGGATGCTTTCCCAGTAAATTCTCTTGCTTTTTAGAGTAGAACTCTCCCCTTTATACGAGTGACAGGCAGTGGTTTGAATCCCCAAGCTTTGGTTGGAGTTATACACATATTTGCAGTTTTTATTTCTTAAAAATGCTTCCCAGCTCCCTCTGCTGTACACTTTTTTTTATTGTAACTCATAACTTCACAAAGGATGCTTTCCCAGTAAAGTCTCTTGCTTTTTAGAGTAGAACTCTCACATTTGTACTTGTTACAGGCAGTGGTTTGAATCCCAAAGCTTTGGTTGGAGTTTTACACACATTTGCAGTTTTTATTGCTTAAAAATGCTTCCCAGCTCCCTCTGCAGTACACTCGTTTTATTTTGACTTATAACTTCACAAAGGATGCTTTCCCAGTAAAGTCTCTTGGTTTTTTTAGTAGAACTCTCCCCTTTATACTAGTGACAGGCAGTGGTTTGAATCCCAAAGCTTTGGTTGGAGTTTTACACACATTTGCAGTTTTTATCACTTAAAAATGCTTCCCAGCGCCTGCTGTACACTTTTTTTAATTTTGATTCATAACTTCACAAAGGATGCTTTCACAGTAAATTATCTTGCTTTTTAGAGTAGAACTCTCGCCTTTACACAAGTTACAGGCAGTGGTTTGAATCCCAAAGCTTTGGTTGGAGTTTTACACACATTTGCTGTTTTTATCGCTTAAAAATGCTTCCCAGCGCCTGCTGTACACTTTTTTTATTTTGACTCAAAACTTCACAAAGGTTGCTTTCCCAGTAAATTCTCTTGCATTTTAGAGGAGAACTCCCCCCTTTATACAAGTTACATGCAGTGGTTGGAATCCCAAAGCTTTGGTTGGAGTTTTACACACATTTACAGTTTTTATTGTTTAAAAATGCTTAACAGCTCCCTATGCTGTACACTTCTTTGATTGTAACTCATAACTTCACAAAGGATGCTTTCCCAGTAAAGTCTCTTGCTTTTTAGAGAATAACTCTCACCTTTATACTAGTTACACGCAGTGGTTTGAATCCCAAAGCTTTGGTTGGAGTGTGACACACATTTGCAGTTTTTATTGCTTAAAAATGCTTCCCAGCTCCCTCTGCTGTACACTTTTTTTATTTTCACTCATAACTTCACAAAGGATGCTTTCCATGTAAATTCTCTTGCTTTTTAGAGTAAATATCTCCCCTTTTTCGAGTTACAGGCAGTTGTTCCAATCCCAAAGCTTTGGTTAGAGTTTTTCACACATTTCCAGCTTTTATCGCTTAAAAATGGTTCCCAGCACCTGCTGTTCACTTTTTTTATTGTGACTCATAACTTCACAAAGGATGCTTTCCCAGTTAATTCTCTTGCTTTATATTGTAAAACTCTCCCCTTTCTACGAGTTAGAGGCAATGGTTTTAATCCCAAAGCTTTGGTTGGAGTTTTACACACATTTGCAGCTTTAATCGCTTAAAAATGCTTCCCAGCGCCTGCTTACACTTTTTTTATTTTGACTCATAACTTCCCAAAGGATGCTTTCCCAGTAAAGTCTCTTGCTTTTTAGAGAATACCTCTCCTCTTTATACGAGTTACAGGCCGTGGTTTGAATCCAAAAGCTTTGGTTGGAGTTTTACACACATTTGCAGTTTTTATTGCTTAAAAACACTTCCCAGCTTCCTCTGCTATACACTTTTTTTATTTTCACTCATAACTTCACAAAGGATGCTTTCCCAGTATATTCTCTTGCTTTTTAGAGTAGAACTCTCCCCTTTATACGAGTAACAGGCAGTGGTTTGAATCCATATTTGCAGTTTTTATTTCTTAAAAATGCTTCCCAGCTCCCTCTGCTGTACACTTTTTTTTATTGTAACTCATAACTTCACAAAGGATGCTTTCCCAGTAAAGTCTCTTGCTTTTTAGAGTAGAACTCTCACATTTGTACTTGTTACAGGCAGTGGTTTGAATCCCAAAGCTTTGGTTGGAGTTTTACACACATTTGCAGTTTTTATTGCTTAAAAATGCTTCCCAGCTCCCTCTGCAGTACACTCGTTTTATTTTGACTTATAACTTCACAAAGGATGCTTTCCCAGTAAAGTCTCTTGGTTTTTTTTAGTAGAACTCTCCCCTTTATACTAGTGACAGGCAGTGGTTTGAATCCCAAAGCTTTGGTTGGAGTTTTACACACATTTGCAGTTTTTATCACTTAAAAATGCTTCCCAGCGCCTGCTGTACACTTTTTTTAATTTTGATTCATAACTTCACAAAGGATGCTTTCACAGTAAATTATCTTGCTTTTTAGAGTAGAACTCTCGCCTTTACACAAGTTACAGGCAGTGGTTTGAATCCCAAAGCTTTGGTTGGAGTTTTACACACATTTGCTGTTTTTATCGCTTAAAAATGCTTCCCAGCGCCTGCTGTACACTTTTTTTATTTTGACTCAAAACTTCACAAAGGTTGCTTTCCCAGTAAATTCTCTTGCATTTTAGAGGAGAACTCCCCCCTTTATACAAGTTACATGCAGTGGTTGGAATCCCAAAGCTTTGGTTGGAGTTTTACACACATTTACAGTTTTTATTGTTTAAAAATGCTTAACAGCTCCCTATGCTGTACACTTCTTTGATTGTAACTCATAACTTCACAAAGGATGCTTTCCCAGTAAAGTCTCTTGCTTTTTAGAGAATAACTCTCACCTTTATACTAGTTACACGCAGTGGTTTGAATCCCAAAGCTTTGGTTGGAGTGTGACACACATTTGCAGTTTTTATCGCTTAAAAATGCTTCCCAGCTCCCTCTGCTGTACACTTTTTTTATTTTCACTCATAACTTCACAAAGGATGCTTTCCATGTAAATTCTCTTGCTTTTTAGAGTAAATATCTCCCCTTTTTCGAGTTACAGGCAGTTGTTCCAATCCCAAAGCTTTGGTTAGAGTTTTTCACACATTTCCAGCTTTTATCGCTTAAAAATGGTTCCCAGCACCTGCTGTTCACTTTTTTTATTGTGACTCATAACTTCACAAAGGATGCTTTCCCAGTTAATTCTCTTGCTTTATATTGTAAAACTCTCCCCTTTCTACGAGTTAGAGGCAATGGTTTTAATCCCAAAGCTTTGGTTGGAGTTTTACACACATTTGCAGCTTTAATCGCTTAAAAATGCTTCCCAGCGCCTGCTTACACTTTTTTTATTTTGACTCATAACTTCCCAAAGGATGCTTTCCCAGTAAAGTCTCTTGCTTTTTAGAGAATACCTCTCCTCTTTATACGAGTTACAGGCCGTGGTTTGAATCCAAAAGCTTTGGTTGGAGTTTTACACACATTTGCAGTTTTTATTGCTTAAAAACACTTCCCAGCTTCCTCTGCTATACACTTTTTTTATTTTCACTCATAACTTCACAAAGGATGCTTTCCCAGTATATTCTCTTGCTTTTTAGAGTAGAACTCTCCCCTTTATACGAGTAACAGGCAGTGGTTTGAATCCCAAAGCTTTGGTTGGAGTTTTACACACATTTGCAGTTTTTATCGCTTAAAAATGCTTCCCAGCGCCTGCTGTACACTTTTTTTATTTTGACTCATAACTTTACAAAGGATGCTTTCCCTGGAAATTCTCGAACTTTTTCGAGTAAAACTCTTCCCTTTATACGAGTTACAGGCAGTGGTTTGAATCCCAAAGCTTTGTTTGGAGTTTTACACACATTTGCAGTTTTTATCGCTTAAAAATATTTCCCAGCGCCTGCTGTACACTTTTTTTATTTTGACTCAAAACTTCACAAAGGTTGCTTTCCCAGTAAATTCTCTTACTTTTTAGAGGAGAACTCCCCCCTTTATACAAGTTACATGCAGTGGTTGGAATCCTAAAGCTTTGGTTGGAGTTTTACACACGTTTGCAGTTTTTATTGTTTAAAAATGATTAACAGCTCCCTATGCTGTACACTTTTTTTATTGTAACTCATAACTTCACAAAGGATGCTTTCCCAGTAAAGTCTCTTGCTTTTTAGAGAATAACTCTCACCTTCACACTAGTTACACGCAGTGGTTTGAATCCCAAAGCTTTGGTTAGAGTTTTACACACATTTCCAGCTTTTATCGCTTAAAAATGGTTCCCAGCACCTGCTGTTCACTTTTTTGATTGTGACTCATAACTTCACAAAGGATGCTTTCCCAGTTAATTCTCTTGCTTTTTAGAGAATAACTCTCACCTTTATACTAGTTACACGCAGTGGTTTGAATCCCAAAGCTTTGGTTGGAGTGTGACACACATTTGCAGTTTTTATTGCTTAAAAATGCTTCCCAGCTCCCTCTGCTGTACACTTTTTTTATTTTCACTCATAACTTCACAAAGGATGCTTTCCAAGTAAATTCTCTTGCTTTTTAGAGTAAATCTCTCCCCTTTTTCGAGTTACAGGCAGTTGTTTGAATCCCAAAGCTTTGGTTAGTGTTTTACACACATTTCCAGCTTTTATCGCTTAAAAATGGTTCCCAGCACCTGCTTACACTTTTTTTATTTTGACTCATAACTTCCCAAAGGATGCTTTCCCAGTAAAGTCTCTTGCTTTTTAGAGAATAACTCTCCTCTTTATACGAGTTACAGGCCGTGGTTTGAATCCCAAAGCTTTGATTGGAGTTTTACACACATTTGCAGTTTTTATTGCTTAAAAATACTTCCCAGCTTCCTCTGCTATTCACTTTTTTTATTTTCACTCATAACTTCACAAAGAATGCTTTCCCAGTAAAGTCTCTTGCTTTTTAGAGTAGAACTCTCCCCTTTATACTAGTTACAGGCAGTTGTTTTAATCCCAAAGCTTTGGTTGGCGTTTTACACACATTTGCTGTTTTTATTGCTGAAAAATGCTTCCCAGCGCCTGCTGTACACTTTTTTTATTGTAACTCATAACTTCACAAAGGATGCTTTCCCAGTAAAGTCTCTTGCTTTTTCGAGGATAACTCTTCCCTTTATACTAGTTACAGGCAGTGGTTTGAATCCCAAAGCTTTGGTTGGAGTTTTACACACATTTGCAGTTATTATTGCTTAAAAATACTTCCCAGCTCCCTCTGTACACTTTTTTTATTTTCACTCATAACTTCACAAAGGATGCTTTCCAAGTACATTCTCTTGCTTTTTAGAATAAAACTCTCCCCTTTATATTAGTTACAGGCAGTGGTTTTAATCCCAAAGCTTTGGTTGGAGTTTTACACACATTTGCAGTTTTTGTTGTTTAAAAATGCTTAACAGCTCCCTATGCTGTACACTTTTTTTAATGTAACTCATAACTTCACAAAGGATGCTTTCCCAGAAAATTATCTTGCTTTTTCGAGTAAAACTATCCCCTTTATACGTGTTACAGGCGATTGTTTGAATACCAAAGCTTTGGTTGTAGTTTTACACACATTTGCAGTTTTTATTGATTAAAAATGCTTCCCAGTGCCTGCTGTACACATTTTTTATTATGACTCATAACTTCACAAAGGATGCTTTTCAAGTAAAGTCTCTTGCTTTTTAGAGTAGAACTCCCCCCTTTATACAAGTTACATGCAGTGGTTGGAATCCCAAAGCTTTGGTTGGAGTTTTACACACATTTGCAATTTTTATTGTTTAAAAATGCTTAACAGCTCCCTATGCTGTACACTTTTTTTATTGTAACTCATAACTTCACAAAGGATGCTTTCCCAGTAAAGTCTCTTGCTTTTTAGAGAATAACTCTCACCTTCATACTAGTTACACACAGTGGTTTGAATCCCAAAGCTTTGGTTGGAGTGTGACACACATTTGCAGTTTTTATCGCTTAAAAATGCTTCCCAGCTCCCTCTGCTGTACACTTTTTTTATTTTCACTCATAACTTCACAAAGGATGCTTCCCAACTAAATTCTCTTGCTTTTTAGAGTAAATCTCTCCCCTTTTTCGAGTTACAGGCACTTGTTTGAATCCCAAAGCTTTGGTTAGAGTTTTACACACATTTCCAGCTTTTATCGCTTAAAAATGGTTCCCAGCACCTGCTGTTCACTTTTTTTATTGTGACTCATAACTTCACAAAGGATGCTTTCCCAGTTAGTTCTCTTGCTTTTTATTGTAAAACTCTCCCCTTTCTACGAGTTAGAGGCAATGGTTTTAATCCCAAAGCTTTGGTTGGAGTTTTACACACATTTGCTGTTTTTATCGCTGAAAAATGCTTCCCAGTGCCTGCTGTACACTTTTTTTATTTTGACTCATAACTTCCCAAAGGATGCTTTCCCAGTAAAGTCTCTTGCTTTTTAGAGAATAACTCTCCTCTTTATACGAGTTACAGGCCGTGGTTTGAATCCAAAAGCTTTGGTTGGAATTTTACACACCTTTGCAGTTTTTATTGATTAAAAATGCTTCCCAGTGACTGCTGTACACATTTTTATTTTGACTCATAACTTCACAAAGGATGCTTTCCAAGTAAAGTCTCTTGCTTTTTAGAGTAGAACTCTCCCCTTTATACAAGTTACAGGCAGTGGTTTGAATCAAAAAGCTTTGGTTGGAGCTTTACACACATTTGCAGCTTTTATCGCTTAAAAATGCTTCCCAGCGCCTGCTGTACACTTTTTTTTTTTGACTCATAACTTAAAAAAGGATGCTGTCCCAGTAAATTGTCTTACATTTAAGAGTAAAACTATCCCCTGTATACTAGTTAGAGGAAGGTTGGAGTTTTACACACATTTGCAGTTTTTATCGCTTAAAAATGCTTCGCAGCACCTGCTGTACACTTTTTTTTATTTTGACTCAAAACTTCACAAAGGTTGCTTTCCCAGTAAATTATCTTGCTTTTTAGAGGAGAACTCTCCCCTTTATACGAGTGACAGGCAGTGTTTTGAATCCCAAAGCTTTGGTTGGAGTTTTACACACATTTGCAGTTTTTATTGCTTAAAAATGCTTCCCAGCTCCCTCTGCTGTACACCTTTTTGAATTGTAACTCATAACTTCACAAAGGATGCTTTCCCAGTAAAGTCTCTTGCTTTTTAGAGTAGAACTCTCCCCTTTATACAAGTTAAGGCAATGGTTTTAATCCCAAAGCTTTGGTTGGCGTTTTACACACATTTGCTGTTTTTATTGCTGAAAAATGCTTCCCAGCGCCTGCTGTACACTTATTTTATTGAAACTCATAACTTCACAAAGTATGCTTTCCAAGTAAATTCTCTTGCATTTTAGAGTAAAACTCTCCACTTTATACTAGTTACAGGCAGTGGTTTAAATCCCAAAGCTTTGGTTGGAGTTTTACAAACATTTGCAGTTTTTATTGCTTAAAAATCCTTCCCAGCGTCTGCTGTCCACTTTTTTTTATTTTGACTCATAACTTCACAAATGATTCTTTCCAAGTAAATTCTCTTGCATTTTCGAGGAAAACTCTCCCCTTTATAATAGTTACAGGCATTGGTTTGAATCCAAAAGCTTTGGTTGGAGTTTTACAAACATTTGCAGTATTTATTGCTGAAAAATCCTTCCCAGCATCTGCTGTACACTTTTTTTTATTGTAACTCATAACTTCACAAAGGATGGTTTCCCAGTAAATTCTCTTGCATTTTGGAGTATAACTCTCCCCGTTATACTAGTTACAGGCAGTGGTTTGAATCCCAAAGCTTTGGTTGGAGTTTTACACACATTTGCAGTTTTTATTGCTTAAAAATGCTTCCCAGCTTCCTCTGCTGTACACTTTTTTTTATTGTAACTCATAACTTCACAAAGGATGCTTTCCCAGTAAATTATCTTGCTCTTCAGAGTAGAACTCTCCCCTTTATACTAGTTACAGGCAGTGGTTTGAATCCCAAAGCTTTGGTTGGAGTTTTACACACATTTGCTGTTTTTATTGCTTAAAAATGCTTCCCAGCGCCTGCTGTACACTTTTTTTTAATTTTGACTCATAACTTCACAAAGGATGCTTTCCAAGTAAAGTCTCTTGTTTTTTTGGAGTATAACTCTCCCTGTTATACTAGTTACGGGCAGTGGTTTGAATCCCAAAGCTTTGGTTGGAGTTTTACACACATTTGCAGTTTTTATTGCTGAAAAATGCTTCCCAGCGCTTGCTGTACACTTTTTTATTTTGACTCATAACTTCACAAAGGATGCTTCCCAAGTAAATTCTCTTGCATTTAAGAGTAAAACTCTCCCCTTTACACTAGTTACAGGCAGTGGTTTGAATCCCAAAGCTTTGGTTGGAGTTTTACACACATTTGCATTTTTTATTGCTTAAAAATGCTTCCCAGCTCCCTCTGCTGTACACTTTTTTTTATTGTAACTCATAACTTCACAAAGGATGCTTTCCCAGTAAATTCTCTTGCTTTTTAGAGTAAAACTTTCCCCTTTATACTAGTTACAGGCAGTGGTTTGAATCCCAAAGCTTTGGTTGGAGTTTAACAAACATTTGCTGTTTTTATTGCTTAAAAATGCTCCCCAGCTCCCTCTGCTGTACACTTTTTTTTATTGAAACTCATAACTTCACAAAGTATGCTTTCCAAGTAAATTCTCTTGCATTTTAGAGTAAAACTCTCCCCTTTATACTAGTTACAGGCAGTGGTTTGAATCCCAAAGCTTTGGTTGGAGTTTTACAAACATTTGCAGTTTTTATTGCTTAAAAATCCTTCCCAGCGTCTGCTGTCCACTTTCTTTTTATTTTGACTCATAACTTCACAAAGGATGCTTTCCAAGTAAATTCTCTTGCATTTTCGAGTTAAACTCTCCCCTTTATAATAGTTACAGGCATTGGTTTGAATCCAAAAGCTTTGGTTGGAGTTTTACAAACATTTGCAGTTTTTATTGCTCAAAAATCCTTGCCAGCGTCTGCTGTACACTTTTTTTTATTGTAACTCATAACTTCACAAAGGATGGTTTCCCAGTAAATTCTCTTGCATTTTGGAGTATAACTCTCCCCGTTATACTAGTTACAGGCAGTGGTTTGAATCCCAAAGCTTTGGTTGGAGTTTTACACACATTTGCAGTTTTTATTGCTTAAAAATGCTTCCCAGCTCCCTCTGCTGTACACTTTTTTTTATTGTAACTCATAACTTCACAAAGGATGCTTTCCCAGTAAATTCTCTTGCTTTTTAGAGTAAAACTCTCCCCTTTATACGAGTTACAGGCAGTGGTTTGAATCCCTAAGCTTTGGTTGGTGTTTAACAAACATTTGCTGTTTTTATTGCTTAAAAATGCTCCCAAGCTCCCTCTGCTGTACAATTTTTTTATTGAAACTCATAACTTCACAAAGGATGCTTTCCCAGTAAATTATCTTGCTTTTTAGAGTAGAACTCTCCCCTTTATACTAGTTCCAGGCAGTGGTTTGAATCCTAAAGCTTTGGTTGGAGTTTATACACATTTGCTGTTTTTATTGCTTAAAAATGCTTCCCAGCGCCTGCTGTACACTTTTAAATTTTGACTCATAACTTCACAAAGGATGGTTTCCCAGTAAATTTTCTTGCTGTTTAGAATAAAACTCTCCCCTTTATACTATTTACAGGCAGTGGTTTGAATCCCAAAGCTTTGGTTTGAGTTTTACAAACATTTGCAGTTTTTATTGCTGAAACTTTTTCATTTTGACTCATAACTTCACAAAGAATGCTTTCCAAGTAAATTATCTTGCATTTAAGAGTAAAACTCTCCCCTTTATACTAGTTACAGGAAGTGGTTTGAATCCCAAAGCTTTGGTTGGAGTTTTACACACATTTGCAGTTTCTATTGCTTAAAAATGCTTCCCAGCTCCCTCTGCTGTACACTTTTTTTAGTGTAACTCATAACTTCACAAAGGATGGTTTCCCAGTAAATTTCCTTGCTTATTAGAATAAAATTCTCCCTTTTATACTAGTTACAGGCAGTGGTTTGAATCCCAAAGCTTTGGTTGGAGTTTTACACACATTTGCTGTTTTTATTGCTTAAAAATGCTTCCCAGCGCCTGCTGTACACTTTTTTTAATTTTGACTCATAACTTCACAAAGGATGCTTTCCAAGTAAAGTCTCTTGTTTTTTTGGAGTATAACTCTCCCCGTTATACTCGTTACGGGCAGTGGCTTGAATCCCAAAGCTTTGGTTGGAGTTTGACACACATTTGCTGTTTTTATTGCTTAAAAATGCTTCGCAGCGCCTGCTGTACACTTTTTTTATTTTCACTTTTAAATTCACAAAGGATGCTTTCCCAGTAAATTCTCTTGCCTTTTCAAGGAAGAAATCTCCCCTTTATACTAGTTACAGGCAGCGGATTGAATCCCAAAGCTTTGGTTGGAGTTTGACACACATTTGCTGTTTTTATATCTTAAAAATGCTTCGAAGCGCCTGCTGTACACTTTTTTATTTTCACTTTTAAATTCACAAAGGATGCTTTCCCAGTAAAGTCTCTTGCTTTTTAGAGTAAAACTCTCCCCTTTATCCGAGTTACAAGCAGTGGTTTGAATCCCAAAGCTTTGGTTGGAGTTTGACACACATTTGCTGTTTTTATTGCTTAAAAATGCTTCGCAGCGCCTGCTGTACACTTTTTTTTTTTCACTTTTAAATTCACAAAGGATGGTTTCCCAGTAAAGTCTCTTGCTTTTTAGAGTAAAACTCTCCCCTTTATACTAGTTACAGGCAGTGGTTTGAATCCCAAAGCTTTGGTTGGAGTTTTACAAATATTTGCAGTTTTTATTGCTGAAAAATCCTTCCCAGCGTCTGCTGTACACTTTTTTTTATTGTCCTCATAACTTCACAAAGGACGCTTTCCCAGTAAATTCTCATGCATTTTCGAGTAAAACTCTCCCCTGTATACTAGTTAAAGGCAGTGGTTTGAATCCCAAAGCTTTGGTTGGAGTTTTACAAGCATTTTTTGTTTTTATTGCTTAAAAATGCTTCCCAGCGCCTGCTGTTCACTTTTTTTATTTTGACTCATAACTTCACAAAGGATGCTTTCCCAGTAAATTCTCTTGCTTTTTAGAGTAAAACTCTCCCATTTATACTAGTTACAGGCAGTGGTTTGAATCCCAAAGCTTTGGTTGGAGTTTTACACACATTTGCTGTTTTTATGACTTAAAATTGCTCCCCAGCTCCCTCTGCTGTACACTCTTTTTATTGTAACTCATAACTTCACAAAGATGCTTTCCCAGTAAATTCTCTATCTTTTTTGAGTAAAACTCTCCCCTTTATACTAGTTACAGCCAGTGGTTTGAATCCCAAAGCTTTGGTTGGAGTTTTACACACATTTGCAGTTTCTATTGCTTAAAAATGCTTCCCAGCTCCCTCTGCTGTACACTTTTTTTATTGTAACTCATAACTTCACAAAGGATGGTTTCCCAGTACATTTTCTTGCTGTTTACAATAAAACTCTCCCCTTTATACTATTTACAGACAGTGGTTTGAATCCCAAAGCTTTGGTTTGAGTTTTACAAACATTTGCAGTTTTTATTGCTGAAACTTTTTCATTTTGACTCATAACTTCACAAAGAATGCTTTCCAAGTAAATTCTCTTGCATTTAAGAGTAAAACTCTCCCCTTTATACTAGTTACAGGAAGTGGTTTGAATCCCAAAGCTTTGGTTGGAGTTTAACACACATTTGGAATTTTTTATTGCTTAAAAATGCTTCCCAGCTCCCTCTGCTGTACACTTTTTTTTAGTGTAACTCATAACTTCACAAAGGATGGTTTCCCAGTAAATTTCCTTGCTTATTAGAATAAAATTCTCCCTTTTATACTAGTTACAGGCAGTGGTTTGAATCCCAAAGCTTTGGTTGGAGTTTTACACACATTTGCTGTTTTTATTGCTTAAAAATGCTTCCCAGCGCCTGCTGTACACTTTTTTTAATTTTGACTCATAACTTCACAAAGGATGCTTTCCAAGTAAAGTCTCTTGTTTTTTTGGAGTATAACTCTCCCCGTTATACTAGTTACGGGCAGTGGCTTGAATCCCAAAGCTTTGGTTGGAGTTTTCCACACATTTGCAGTTTTTATTGCTGAAAAATGCTTCCCAGCGCCTGCTGTACACTTTTTTTATTTTGACTCATAACTTCACAAAGGATGCTTTCCAAGTAAATTCTCTTGCATTTAAGAGTAAAACTATCCCCTTTACACTCGTTACAGGCAGTGGTTTGAATCCCAAAGCTTTGGTTGGAGTTTTACACACATTTGCATTTTTTATTGCTTAAAAATGCTTCCCAGGTCCCTCTGCTGTACACTTTTTTTAATTGTAACTCATAACTTCACAAAGGATGGTTTCCCAGTAAATTCTCTTCCATTTTGGAGTATAACTCTCCCCGTTATACTAGTTACAGGCAGTGGTTTGAATCCCAAAGCTTTGGTTGGAGTTTTACACACATTTGCAGTTTTTATTGCTTAAAAATGCTTCCCAGTTCCCTCTGCTGTACACTTTTTTTTATTGTAACTCATAACTTCACAAAGGATGCTTTCCCAGTAAATTCTCTTGCTTTTTAGAGTAAAACTCTCCCCTTTATACGAGTTACAGGCAGTGGTCTGAATCCCAAAGCTTTGGTTGGAGTTTAACAAACATTTGCTGTTTTTATTGCTTAAAAATGCTCCCCAGCTCCCTCTGCTGTACACTTTTTTTATTGAAACTCATAACTTCACAAAGATGCTTTCCCAGTAAATTCTCTTGCATTTTAGAGTAAAACTCTCCCCTTCATAATAGTTACAGGCAGTTGTTTGAATCCCAAAGCTTTGGTTGGAGTTTTACACACATTTGCAGTTTTTATTGCTTAAAAATGCTTCCCAGCTCCCTCTGCTGTACACTTTTTTTATTGTAACTCATAACTTCACAAAGGATGGTTTCCTCATAAATTATCTTGCTTTTAAGAATAAAACTCTCCCCTTTATACTAGTTACAGGCAGCGGTTTGAATCCCAAAGCTTTGGTTGGAGTTTTACAAACATTTGCAGTTTTTATTGCTGAAACTTTTTCATTTTGACTCATAACTTCACAAAGGATGCTTTCCAAGTAAATTCTCTTGCATTTAAGAGTAAAACTCTCCCCTATATACTAGTTACAGGCAGTGGTTTGAATCCCAAAGCTTTGGTTGGACTTTTACAAACATTTGCAGTTTTTATTGCTTAAAAATGCTTCCCAGCACCTGCTGTACACTTTTTTTATTTTAACTCATAACTTCACAAAGGATGCTTTCCCAGTAAATTATCTTGCCTTTTCGAGTAGAACTCTCCCCTTTATACTAGTTACAGGCACTGGTTTGAATCCCAAAGCTTTGGTTGGAGTTTGACACACATTTGCTTTATTTATTGCTTAAAAATGCTTCGCAGCGCCTGCTGTACACTTTTTTTATTTTCACTTTTAAATTCACAAAGATGCTTTCCCAGTAAAGTCTCTGGCATTTTAGAGTAAATCTCTCCCCTTTATACTATTTACAGGCAGTGGTTTGAATCCCAAAGCTTTGGTTGGAGTTTTACACACATTTGCTGTTTTTATTGCTTTAAAATGCTTCACAGCGCCTGCTGTACACTTTTTTTATTTTCACTTTTAAATTCACAAAGGATGCTTTCCCAGTAAAGTCTCTTTATTGTTCGAGTAAAACTCTCCCCTTTATACTAGTTACAGGCAGTGGTTTGAATCCCAAAGCTGTGGTTGGAGTTTTACACACATTTGCTGTTTTTATGACTTAAAAATCCTCCCCAGCTCCCTCTGCTGTACACTTTTTTTATTGTAACTCATAACTTCCCAAAGGATGCTTTCCCAGTAAATTCTCTTGCTTTTTAGAGTAAAACTCTCCCCTATATACTAATTACAGGCAGTGGTTTGAATCCCAAAGCTTTGGTTGGAGTTTTACACACATTTGCAATTTTTATTTCTTAAAAATGCTTCCCAGCTCCCTCTGCTGTACACTTTTTTTATTGTAACTCATAACTTCACAAAGGATGGTTTCCGAGTAAATTCTCTTGCTTTTTAGAATAAAACTCTCCCCATTATACTAGTTACAGGCAGTGGTTTGAATCCCAAAGCTTTGGTTGGAGTTTTACACACATTTACAGTTTTTATCGCTGAAAAATGCTTCCCAGTGCCTGCTGTACACTTTTTTTAGTTTGACTCATAACTTCACAAAGGATGCTTTCCCAGTAAATTCTCTTGCTTTTTAGAGTAGAACTCTCCCCTTGATACTAGTTACAGGCAGTGGTTTGAATCCCAAAGCTTTGGTTGGAGTTTTACACACATTTGCAATTTTTATTTCTTAAAAATGCTTCCCAGCTCCCTCTGCTGTACACTTTTTTTTTTGTAACTCATAACTTCACAAAGGATGGTTTCCGAGTAAATTCTCTTGCTTTTTAGAATAAAACTCTCCCCATTATACTAGTTACAGGCAGTGGTTTGAATCCCAAAGCTTTGGTTGGAGTTTTACACACATTTGCAGTTTTTATCGCTGAAAAATGCTTCCCAGTGCCTGCTGTACACTTTTTTTATTTTGACTCATAACTTCACAAAGGATGCTTTCCCAGTAAATTCTCTTGCTTTTTAGAGTAGAACTCTCCCCTTGATACTAGTTACAGGCAGTGGTTTGAATCCCAAAGCTGTGGTTGGAGTTTTACACACATTTGCTGTTTTTATGACTTAAAAATCCTCCCCAGCTCCCTCTGCTGTACACTTTTTTTATTGTAACTCATAACTTCACAAAGTTGCTTTCCCAGTAAATTCTCTTGCATTTTAGAGTAAAACTCTCCCCTTTATAATAGTTACAGGCAGTGGTTTGAATCCCAAAGCTTTGGTTGGAGTTTTACACACATTTGCTGTTTTTATGACTTAAAAATGCTCCCCAGCTCCCTCTGCTGTACACATTTTTTATCGTAACTCATAACTTCACAAAGATGCTTTCCCAGTAAATTCTCTTGCTTTTTTGAGTAAAACTCTCCCCTTTATACTAGTTACAGGCAGTGGTTTGAATCCCAAAGCTTTGGTTGGAGTTTTACACACATTTGCAGTTTTGATTGCTAAAAAATGCTTCCCAGCTCCCTCTGCTGTACACTTTTTTTATTGTAACTCATAACTCCACAAAGGATGGTTTCCTCGTAAATTCTCTTGCTTTTAAGAATAAAACTCTCCCCTTTATACTAGTTACAGGCAGCGGTTTGAATCCCAAAGCTTTGGTAGGAGTTTTACAAACTTTTGCAGTTTTTATTGCTGAAACTTTTTCATTTTGACTCATAACTTCACAAAGGATGCTTTCCAAGTAAATTCTCTTGCATTTAAGAGTAAAACTCTCCCCTATATACTAGTTACAGGCAGTGGTTTGAATCACAAAGCTTTGGTTGGACTTTTACAAACATTTGCAGTTTTTATTGCTTAAAAATGCTTCCCAGCGCCTGCTGTACACTTTTTTAATTTTGACTCAGAACTTCACAAAGGATGCTTTCCAAGTAAAGTCTCTTGTTTTTTTGGAGTATAACTCTCCCCGTTATACTAGTTACGGGCAGTGGTTTGAATCCCAAAGCTTTGGTTGGAGTTTTACACACATTTGCATTTTTGATTGCTTAAAAATGCTTCCCAGCTCTCTCTGCCGTACACTTTTTTTTTATTGTAACTCATAACTTCACAAAGGATGCTTTCCCAGTAAATTCTCTTGCTTTTTAGAGTAAAACTCTCCCCTTTATACTAGTTACAGGCAGTGGTTTGAATCCCAAAGCTTTGGTTGGAGTTTAACAAACATTTGCTGTTTTTATTGCTTAAAAATGCTCCCCAGCTCCCTCTGCTGTACACTTTTTTTATTGAAAGTCATAACTTCACAAAGTATGCTTTCCAAGTAAATTCTCTTGCATTTTAGAGTAAAACTCTCCCCTTTATACTAGTTACAGGCAGTGGTTTGAATCCCAAAGCTTTGGTTGGAGTTTTACAAACATTTGCAGTTTTTATTGCTGAAAAATCTTTCCCAGCGTCTGCTGTACACTTTTTTTTATTGTAACTCATAACTTCACAAAGGATGGTTTCCCAGTAAATTCTCTTGCATTTTGGAGTATATCTCTCCCCGTTATACTAGTTACAGGCAGTGGTTTGAATCCCAAAGCTTTGGTTGGAGTTTTACACACATTTGCAGTTTTTATTGCTTAAAAATGCTTCCCAGCGCCTGCTGTACACTTTTTTTAATTTTGACTCATAACTTCACAAAGGATGCTTTCCAAGTAAAGTCTCTTGTTTTTTGGAGTATAACTCTCCCCGTTGTACTCGTTACGGGCAGTGGTTTGAATCCCAAAGCTTTGGTTGGAGTTTTACACACATTTGCTGTTTTTATTGCTGAAAAATGCTTCCCAGCGCCTGCTGTACACTTCTTTTATTTTGACTCATAACTTCACAAAGGATGCTTTCCCAGTACATTCTCTTGCTTTTTAGAGTAAAACTCTCCCCTTTATACTAGTTACAGGCAGTGGTTTGAATCCTAAAGCTTTGGTTGGACTTTTACAAACATTTGCAGTTTTTATTGCTTAAAAATGCTTGCCAGCGCCCGCTGTACACTTTTTTTATTTTCACTGATAACTTCACAAAGGATGCTTTCCCAGTAAATTCTCTTGCTTTTTCGAAGAGAACTCTCCCCTTTATACTAGTTACAGGCAGTGGTTTGAATCCCAAAGCTTTGGTTGGAGTTTTACACACATTTGCTGTTTTTATTACTTAAAAATGCTCCCCAGCTCCCTCTGCTGTACACTTTTTTTATTGTAACTCATAATTTCACAAAGGATGCTTTCCCAGTAAAGTCTCTTGTTTTTTAGAGTATAACTCCCTCCGTTATACTAGTTACAGGCAGTGGTTTGAATCCCAAAGCTTTGGTTGGAGTTTTACACACATTTGCTGTTTTTATTAGTTAAAAATGCTCCCCAGCTCCCTCTGCTGTTCACTTTTTTTATTGTAATTCATAACTTCACAAAGGATGCTTTCCCAGTAAAGTCTCTTGTTTTTTGGAGTATAACTCTTCCCGTTATACTAGTTACAGGAAGTGGTTTGAATCCCAAAGCTTTGGTTGGAGTTTTACACACATTTGCTGTTTTTATTGCTGAAAAATGCTTCCCAGCGCCTGCTGTACACTTCTTTTATTTTGACTCATAACTTCACAAAGGATGCTTTCCCAGTACATTCTCTTGCTTTTTAGAGTAAAACTCTCCCCTTTATACTAGTTACAGGCAGTGGTTTGAATCCTAAAGCTTTGGTTGGACTTTTACAAACATTTGCAGTTTTTATTGCTTAAAAATGCTTGCCAGCGCCCGCTGTACACTTTTTTTATTTTCACTGATAACTTCACAAAGGATGCTTTCCCAGTAAATTCTCTTGCTTTTTCGAAGAGAACTCTCCCCTTTATACTAGTTACAGGCAGTGGTTTGAATCCCAAAGCTTTGGTTGGAGTTTTACACACATTTGCTGTTTTTATTACTTAAAAATGCTCCCCAGCTCCCTCTGCTGTACACTTTTTTTATTGTAACTCATAATTTCACAAAGGATGCTTTCCCAGTAAAGTATCTTGTTTTTTAGAGTATAACTCCCTCCGTTATACTAGTTACAGGCAGTGGTTTGAATCCCAAAGCTTTGGTTGGAGTTTTACACACATTTGCTGTTTTTATTAGTTAAAAATGCTCCCCAGCTCCCTCTGCTGTTCACTTTTTTTATTGTAATTCATAACTTCACAAAGGATGCTTTCCCAGTAAAGTCTCTTGTTTTTTGGAGTATAACTCTTCCCGTTATACTAGTTACAGGAAGTGGTTTGAATCCCAAAGCTTTGGTTGGAGTTTGACACACATTTGCTGTTTTTATTGCTTAAAAATGCTTCGCAGCGCCTGCTGTACACTTTTTTTATTTTCACTTATAACTTCACAAAGGATGCTTTCCCAGTAAAGTCTCTTGCTTTTTCGAGTAAAACTCTCCCCTTTATACTAGTTACAGGCAGTGATTTGAATCCCAAAGCTTTGGTTGGAGTTTTACACACATTTGCTGTTTTTATTGCTCTAAAATGCTTCCCAGCGCCTGCTGTACACTTTATTTTGACTCATAACTTCACAAAGGATGCTTTCCCAGTAAAGTCTCTTGCATTTTAGAGTAGAACTCTCCCCTTTATACTAGTTACAGGCAGTGGTTTGTATCCCAAAGCTTTGGTTGGAGTTTTACACACATTTGCAGTTTTTATTTCTTAAAAATGGTTCCCAACACCTGCTGTACACTTTTTTTTACTTTAACTCATAACTTCACAAAGGATGCTTTCCCAGTAAATTCTCTTGCCTTTTCGAGTAGAACTCTCCCCTTTATACTAGTTACAGGCAGCGGATTGAATCCCAAAGCTTTGGTTGGAGTTTGACACACATTTGCTGTTTTTATTGCTTAAAAATGCTTTGCAGCGCCTGCTGTACACTTTTTTATTTTCACTTTTAAATTCACAAAGGATGCTTTCCCAGTAAAGTCTCTTGCTTTTTAGAGTAAAACTCTCCCCTTTATACTAGTTACAGGCAGTGGTTTAAATCCCAAAGCTTTGGTTGGAGTTTTACAAACATTTGCAGTTTTTATTGCTGAAACTTTTTCATTTTGACTCATAACTTCACAAAGGATGCTTTCCAAGTAAATTCTCTTGCTTTTTTGAGTAAAACTCTCCCCTTTAAACTAGTTACAGGCAGTGATTTGAATCCCAAAGCTTTGGTTGGAGTTTTACACACATTTGCAGTTTCTATTGCTTAAAAATGCTTCCCAGCGCCCTCTGCTGTACACTTTTTTTAGTGTAACTCATAAGTTCACAAAGGATGGTTTTCCAGTAAATTCTCTTGCCTTTTTGAGTAGAACTCTCCCCTTTATACTAGTTACAGGCAGCGGATTGAATCCCAAAGCTTTGGTTGGAGTTTGACACACATTTGCTGTTTTTATTGCTTAAAAATGCTTCGCAGCGCCTGCTGTACACTTTTTTATTTTCACTTTTAAATTCACAAAGGATGCTTTCCCAGTAAAGTCTCTTGCTTTTTAGAGTAAAACTCTCCCCTTTATACTAGTTACAGGCAGTGGTTTAAATCCCAAAGCTTTGGTTGGAGTTTTACACACATTTGCAGTTTTTATTGCTTAAAAATGCTTCCCAGCGCCTGCTGTACACTTTTTTTATTTTGACTCATAACTTCACAAAGGATGCTTTCCAAGTAAATTCTCTTACATTTAAGAGTAAAACTCTCCCCTTTATATGAGTTACAGGCAGTGGTTTGAATCCCAAAGCTTTGGTTGGAGTTTTACACACATTTGCAGTTTTTATTGCTTAAAAATGCTTCCCAGCTCCCTCTGCTGTACACTTTTTTTTATTGTAACTCATAACTTCACAAAGAATGCTTTCCAAGTAAATTCTCTTGCTTTTTAGAATAAAACTCTCCCCTTTATACTAGTTACAGGCAGTGGTTTGAATCCCAAAGCTTTGGTTGGAGTTTTACACACATTTGCAGTTTTTATTGCTTAAAAATGGTTCCCAACACCTGCTGTACACTTTTTTTTAATTTAACTCATAACTTCACAAAGGATGCTTTCCCAGTAAATTCTCTTGCCTTTTTGAGTAGAACTCTCCCCTTTATACTAGTTACAGGCAGCGGATTGAATCCCAAAGCTTTGGTTGGAGTTTGACACACATTTGCTGTTTTTATTGCTTAAAAATGCTTCGCAGCGCCTGCTGTACACTTTTTTATTTTCACTTTTAAATTCACAAAGGATGCTTTCCCAGTAAAGTCTCTTGCTTTTTAGAGTAAAACTCTCCCCTTTATATGAGTTACAGGCAGTGGTTTGAATCCCAAAGCTTTGGTTGGAGTTTTACACACATTTGCAGTTTTTATTGCTTAAAAATGCTTCCCAGCTCCCTCTGCTGTACACTTTTTTTTATTGTAACTCATAACTTCACAAAGAATGCTTTCGAAGTAAATTCTCTTGCTTTTTAGAGTAAAACTCTCCCCTTTATACTAGTTACAGGCAGTGGTTTTAATCCCAAAGCTTTGGTTGGAGTTTTACAAACATTTTCTGTTTTTATTGCTTTAAAATGCTCCCAGCTCCCTCTTCTGTACACTTTTTTTATTGAAACTCATAACTTCACAAAGGATGCTTTCCCAGTACATTCTCTTGCTTTTTAGAGAAAAAATCTCCCCTTTATACTATTTACAGGCAGTGGTTTGAATCCCAAAGCTTTGGTTGGAGTTTTACACACATTTGCTGTTTTTATGACTTAAAAATGCTCCCCAGCTCCCTCTGCTGTGCACTTTTTTTTTTGTAACTCATAACTTCACAAAGGATGGTTTCCCAGTTAATTTTCTTGCTTTTTAGAATAAAATTCTCCCTTTAATACTAGTTACAGGCAGTGGTTTGAATCCCAAAGCTTTGGTTGGAGTTTTACAAACATTTGCAGTTTTTATTGCTGAAACTTTTTCATTTTGACTCATAACTTCACAAAGGATGCTTTCCAAGTAAATTCTCTTGCATTTAAGAGTAAAACTCTCCCCTATATACTTGTTACAGGCAGTGGTTTGAATCCCAAAGCTTTGGTTGGAGTTTTACAGACATTTGCAGTTTTTATTGCTTAAAAATGCTTCCCAGCTCCCTCTGCTGTACACTTTTTTTTATTGTAACTCATAACTTCACAAAGGATGCTTTCCCAGTAAATTCTCTTGCTTTTTAGAGTAAAACTCTCCCCTTTATACTAGTTACAGGCAGTGGTTTGAATCCCAAAGCTTTGGTTAGAGTTTAACAAACATTTGCTGTTTTTATTGCTTAAAAATGCTCCCCAGCTCCCTCTGCTGTACACTTTTTTTATTGAAACTCATAACTTCACAAAGGATGCTTTCCCAGTAAATTATCTTGCTTTTCAGAGTAGAACTCTCCCCTTTATACTAGTTACAGGCAGTGGTTTGAATCTCAAAAATTTGGTTGGAGTTTTACACACATTTGCTGTTTTTATTGCTTAAAAATGCTTCCCAGCGCCTGCTGTACACTTTTTTAAATTTTGACTCATAACTTCACAAAGGATGCTTTCCAAGTAAAGTCTCTTGTTTTTTTGGAGTATAACTCTCCCCGTTATACTTGTTACGGGCAGTGGTTTGAATCCCAAAGCTTTGGTTGGAGTTTTACACACATTTGCAGTTTTTATTGCTGAAAAATGCTTCCCAGCGCCTGCTGTACACTTTTTTTATTTTGACTCATAACTTCACAAAGGATACTTTCCAAGTAAATTCTCTTGCATTTAAGAGTAAAACTCTCCCCTTTACACTAGTTACAGGCAGTGGTTTGAATCCCAAAGCTTTAGTTGGAGTTTTAAACACATTTGCATTTTTTTTTGCTTAAAAATGCTTCCCAGCTCCCAATGCTGTACACTTTTTTTTATTGTAACTCATAACTTCACAAAGGATGCTTTCCCAGTAAATTCTCTTGCTTTTTAGAGTAAAACTCTCCCCTTTATACTAGTTACAGGCAGTGGTTTGAATCCCAAAGCTTTGGTTGGAGTTTTACAAACATTTGCGGTTTTTATTGCTGAAAAATCCTTCCCAACGTCTGCTGTACACTTTTTTTTATTGTAACTCATAACTTCACAAAGGATGCTTTCCCAGTAAATTCTCTTGCTTTTTAGAGTATAACTCTCCCCGTTATACTAGTTACAGGCAGTGGTTTGAATCCCAAAGCTTTGGTTGGAGTTTTACACACATTTGCAGTTTTTATTGCTTAAAAATGCTTCCCAGCTCCCTCTGCTGTACGCTTTTTTTTATTGTAACTCATAACTTCACAAAGGATGCTTTCCCAGTAAATTCTCTTGCTTTTTAGATTATAACTCTCCCCGTTATACTAGTTACAGGCAGTGGTTTGAATCCCAAAGCTTTGGTTGGAGTTTTACACACATTTGCAGTTTTTATTGCTTAAAAATGCTCCCCAGCTCCCTCTGCTGTACACTTTTTTATTGAAACTCATAACTTCACAAAGGATGCTTTCCCAGTAAATTATCTTGCTTTTTAGCGTAGAACTCTCCCCTTTATACTAGTTCCAGGCAGTGTTTTGAATCCCAAAGCTTTGGTTGGAGTTTTACACACATTTGCTGTTTTTATTGCTTAAAAATGCTTCCCAGCGCCTGCTGTACACTTTTTTTAATTTTGACTCATAACTTCACAAAGGATGCTTTCCAAGTAAAGTCTCTTGTTTTTTGGAGTATAACTCTCCCCGTTATACTCGTTACGGGCAGTGGTTTGAATCCCAAAGCTTTGGTTGGAGTTTTACACACATTTGCAGTTTTTATTGCTGAAAAATGCTTCCCAGCGCCTGCTGTACACTTCTTTTATTTTGACTCATAACTTCACAAAGGATGCTTTCCCAGTACATTCTCTTGCTTTTTAGAGTAAAACTCTCCCCTTTATACTAGTTACAGGCAGTGGTTTGAATCCCAAAGCTTTGGTTGGAATTTTACACACATTTGCAGTTTTTATTGCTTAAAAATGCTTCCCAGCACCTGCTGTACACTTTTTTTTACTTTAACTCATAACTTCACAAAGGATGCTTTCCCAGTAAATTATCTTGCTTTTTCGAAGAGAACTCTCCCCTTTTTACTAGTTACAGGCAGTGGTTTGAATCCCAAAGCTTTGGTTGGAGTTTTACACACATTTGCTGTTTTTATTACTTAAAAATGCTCCCCAGCTCCCTCTGCTGTACACTTTTTTTATTGTAACTCTTAATTTCACAAAGGATGCTTTCCCAGTAAATTCTCTTGTTTTTTGGAGTATAACTCCCTCCGTTATACTAGTTACAGGCAGTGGTTTGAATCCCAAAGCTTTGGTTGGAGTTTTACACACATTTGCTGTTTTTATTGCTTAAAAATGCTTCCCAGCGCCTGCTGTACACTTTTTTTAATTTTGACTCATAACTTCACAAAGGATGCTTTCCAAGTAAAGTCTCTTGTTTTTTGGAGTATAACTCTCCCCGTTATACTCGTTACGGGCAGTGGTTTGAATCCCAAAGCTTTGGTTGGAGTTTTACACACATTTGCAGTTTTTATTGCTGAAAAATGCTTCCCAGCGCCTGCTGTACACTTCTTTTATTTTGACTCATAACTTCACAAAGGATGCTTTCCCAGTACATTCTCTTGCTTTTTAGAGTAAAACTCTCCCCTTTATACTAGTTACAGGCAGTGGTTTGAATCCCAAAGCTTTGGTTGGAATTTTACACACATTTGCAGTTTTTATTGCTTAAAAATGCTTCCCAGCACCTGCTGTACACTTTTTTTTACTTTAACTCATAACTTCACAAAGGATGCTTTCCCAGTAAATTATCTTGCTTTTTCGAAGAGAACTCTCCCCTTTATACTAGTTACAGGCACTGGTTTTAATCCCAAAGCTTTGGTTGGAGTTTGACACACATTTGCTGTTTTTATTGCTTAAAAATGCTTCGCAGCGCCTGCTGTACACTTTTTTCATTGTCACTTTTAAATTCACAAAGGATGCTTTCCCAGTAAAGTCTCTTGCTTTTTAGAGTAAAACTCTCCCCTTTATCCCAGTTACAAGCAGTGGTTTGAATCCCAAAGCTTTGGTTGGAGTTTTACACACATTTGCTGTTTTTATTGCTTAAAAATGCTTCCCAGCGCCTGCTGTACACTTTTTTTATTTTCACTTATAACTTCACAAAGGATGCTTTCCAAGTAAATTCTCTTGCATTTTAGAGTAAAACTCTCCCCTTTATACTAGTTACAGGCAGTGGTTTGTATCCCAAAGCTTTGGTTGGAGTTTTACACACATTTGCAGTTTTTATTTCTTAAAAATGCTTCCCAGCTCCCTCTGCTGTACACTTTTTTTTTATTGTAACTCATAACTTCACAAAGGATGGTTTCCTAGTAAATTCTCTTGCTTTTTAGAATAAAACTCTCCCCTTTATACTAGTTACAGGCAGTGGTTTGAATCCCAAAGCTTTGGTTGGAGTTTTACACACATTTGCAGTTTTTATTGCTTAAAAATGGTTCCCAACACCTGCTGTACACTTTTTTTTACTTTAACTCATAACTTCACAAAGGATGCTTTCCCAGTAAATTCTCTTGCCTTTTAGAGTAAAACTCTCCCCTTTATCCGAGTTACAAGCAGTGGTTTGAATCCCAAAGCTTTGGTTGGAGTTTGACACACATTTGCTGTTTTTATTGCTTAAAAATGCTTCGCAGCGCCTGCTGTACACTTTTTTATTTTCACTTTTAAATTCACAAAGGATGCTTTCCCAGTAAAGTCTCTTGCTTTTTAGGGTAAAACTGTCCCCTTTATACTAGTTACAGGCAGTGGTTTAAATCCCAAAGCTTTGGTTGGAGTTTTACACACATTTGCAGTTTTTATTGCTTAAAAATGCTTCCCAGCGCCTGCTGTACACTTTTTTTATTTTGACTCATAACTTCACAAAGGATGCTTTCCAAGTAAATTCTCTTACATTTAAGAGTAAAACTCTCCCCTTTATACGAGTTACAGGCAGTGGTTTGAATCCCAAAGCTTTGGTTGGAGTTTTAAACACATTTGCAGTTTTTATTGCTTAAAAATGCTTCCCAGCTCCCTCTGCTGTACACTTTTTTTTATTGTAACTCATAACTTCACAAAGAATGCTTTCGAAGTAAATTCTCTTGCTTTTTAGAGTAAAACTCTCCCCTTTATACTAGTTACAGGCAGTGGTTTTAATCCCAAAGCTTTGGTTGGAGTTTTACAAACATTTGCTGTTTTTATTGCTTTAAAATGCTCCCAGCTCCCTCTTCTGTACACTTTTTTTATTGAAACTCATAACTTCACAAAGGATGCTTTCCCAGTACATTCTCTTGCTTTTTAGAGTAAAACTCTCCCCTTTATACTAGTTACAGGCAGTGGTTTGAATCCCAAAGCTTTGGTTGGAGTTTTACACACATTTGCTGTTTTTATGACTTAAAAATGCTCCCCAGCTCCCTCTGCTGTGCACTTTTTTTTTGTAACTCATAACTTCACAAAGATGCTTTCCCAGTAAATTCTCTTGCTTTTTTGAGTAAAACTCTCCGCTTTAAACTAGTTACAGGCAGTGATTTGAATCCCAAAGCTTTGGTTGGAGTTTTACACACATTTGCAGTTTCTATTGCTTAAAAATGCTTCCCAGCTCCCTCTGCTGTACACTTTTTTTAGTGTAACTCATAACTTCACAAAGGATGGTTTCCCAGTTAATTTTCTTGCTTTTTAGAATAAAATTCTCCCTTTTATACTAGTTACAGGCAGTGGTTTGAATCCCAAAGCTTTGGTTGGAGTTTTACAAACATTTGCAGTTTTTATTGCTGAAACTTTTTCATTTTGACTCATAACTTCACAAAGGATGCTTTCCAAGTAAATTCCCTTGCATTTAAGAGTAAAACTCTCCCCTATATACTAGTTACAGGCAGTGGTTTGAATCCCAAAGCTTTGGTTGGAGTTTTACACACATTTGCAGTTTTTATTGCTTAAAAATGCTTCCCAGCACCCTCTGCTGTACACTTTTTTTATTGTAACTCATAACTTCACAAAGGATGCTTTCCCAGTAAATTCTCTTGCTTTTTAGAGTAAAACTCTCCCCTTTATACTAGTTACAGGCAGTGGTTTGAATCCCAAAGCTTTGGTTAGAGTTTAACAAACATTTGCTGTTTTTATTGCTTAAAAATGCTCCCCAGCTCCCTCTGCTGTACACTTTTTTTATTGAAACTCATAACTTCACAAAGGATGCTTTCCCAGTAAATTATCTTGCTTTTCAGAGTAGAACTCTCCCCTTTATACTAGTTACAGGCAGTGGTTTGAATCTCAAAAATTTGGTTGGAGTTTTACACACATTTGCATTTTTTATTGCTTAAAAATGCTTCCCAGCGCCTGCTGTACACTTTTTTAAATTTTGACTCATAACTTCACAAAGGATGCTTTCCAAGTAAAGTCTCTTGTTTTTTTGGAGTATAACTCTCCCCGTTATACTTGTTACGGGCAGTGGTTAGAATCCCAAAGCTTTGGTTGGAGTTTTACACACATTTGCAGTTTTTATTGCTGAAAAATGCTTCCCAGCGCCTGCTGTACACTTTTTTTATTTTGACTCATAACTTCACAAAGGATGCTTTCCAAGTAAATTCTCTTGCATTTAAGAGTAAAACTCTCCCCTTTACACTTGTTACAGGCAGTGGTTTGAATCCCAAAGCTTTAGTTGGAGTTTTACACACATTTGCATTTTTTTTTGCTTAAAAATGCTTCCCAGCTCCCAATGCTGTACACTTTTTTTTATTGTAACTCATAACTTCACAAAGGATGCTTTCCCAGTAAATTCTCTTGCTTTTTAGAGTAAAACTCTCCCCTTTATACTAGTTACAGGCAGTGGTTTGAATCCCAAAGCTTTGGTTGGAGTTTTACAAACATTTGCGGTTTTTATTGCTGAAAAATCCTTCCCAACGTCTGCTGTACACTTTTTTTTATTGTAACTCATAACTTCACAAAGGATGCTTTCCCAGTAAATTCTCTTGCTTTTTAGAGTATAACTCTCCCCGTTATACTAGTTACAGGCAGTGGTTTGAATCCCAAAGCTTTGGTTGGAGTTTTACACACATTTGCAGTTTTTATTGCTTAAAAATGCTTCCCAGCACCTGCTGTACACTTGTTTTATTTTAACTCATAACTTCACAAAGGATGCTTTCCCAGTAAATTCTCTTGCCTTTTCGAGTCGAACTCTCCCCTTTATACTAGTTACAGGCACTGGTTTTAATCCCAAAGCTTTGGTTGGAGTTTGACACACATTTGCTGTTTTTATTGCTTAAAAATGCTTCGCAGCGCTTGCTGTACACTTTTTTCATTGTCACTTTTAAATTCACAAAGGATGCTTTCCCAGTAAAGTTTCTTGCTTTTTAGAGTAAAACTCTCCTCTTTATCCGAGTTACAAGCAGTGATTTGAATCCCAAAGCTTTGGTTGGAGTTTTACACACATTTGCTGTTTTTATTGCTTAAAAATGCTTCCCAGCGCCTTCTGTACACTTTTTTTATTTTCACTTATAACTTCACAAAGGATGCTTTCCCAGTAAAGTCTCTTGCTTTTTCGAGTAAAACTCTCCCCTTTATACTAGTTACAGGCAGTGATTTGAATCCCAAAGCTTTGGTTGGAGTTTTACACACATTTGCTGTTTTTATTGCTCTAAAATGCTTCCCAGCGCCTGCTGTACACTTTTTATTTTGACTCATAACTTCACAAAGGATGCTTTCCAAGTAAATTCTCTTGCATTTTAGAGTAAAACTCTCCCCTTTATACTAGTTACAGGCAGTGGTTTGTATCCCAAAGCTTTGGTTGGAGTTTTACACACATTTGCAGTTTTTATTTCTTAAAAATGCTTCCCAGCTCCCTCTGCTGTACACTTTTTTTTATTGTAACTCATAACTTCACAAAGGATGGTTTCCTAGTAAATTCTCTTGCTTTTTAGAATAAAACTCTCCCCTTTATACTAGTTACAGGCAGTGGTTTGAATCCCAAAGCTTTGGTTGGAGTTTTACACACATTTGCAGTTTTTATTGCTTAAAAATGGTTCCCAACACCTGCTGTACACTTTTTTTTACTTTAACTTATAACTTCACAAAGGATGCTTTCCCAATAAATTCTCTTGCCTTTTCGAGTAGAACTCTCCCCTTTATACTAGTTACAGGCAGCGGATTGAATCCCAAAGCTTTGGTTGGAGTTTGACACACATTTGCTGTTTTTATTGCTTAAAAATGCTTCGCAGCGCCTGCTGTACACTTTTTTATTTTCACTTTTAAATTCACAAAGGATGCTTTCCCAGTAAAGTCTCTTGCTTTTTAGAGTAAAACTCTCCCCTTTATCCGAGTTACAAGCAGTGGTTTGAATCCCAAAGCTTTGGTTGGAGTTTGACACACATTTGCTGTTTTTATTGCTTAAAAATGCTTCGCAGCGCCTGCTGTACACTTTTTTATTTTCACTTTTAAATTCACAAAGGATGCTTTCCCAGTAAAGTCTCTTGCTTTTTAGGGTAAAACTCTCCCCTTTATACTAGTTACAGGCAGTGGTTTAAATCCCAAAGCTTTGGTTGGAGTTTTACACACATTTGCAGTTTTTATTGCTTAAAAATGCTTCCCAGCGCCTGCTGTACACTTTTTTCATTGTCACTTTTAAATTCACAAAGGATGCTTTCCCAGTAAAGTCTCTTACATTTAAGAGTAAAACTCTCCCCTTTATACGAGTTACAGGCAGTGGTTTGAATCCCAAAGCTTTGGTTGGAGTTTTACACACATTTGCAGTTTTTATTGCTTAAAAATGCTTCCCAGCTCCCTCTGCTGAACACTTTTTTTTATTGTAACTCATAACTTCACAAAGAATGCTTTCGAAGTAAATTCTCTTGCTTTTTAGAGTAAAACTCTCCCCTTTATACTAGTTACAGGCACTGGTTTTAATCCCAAAGCTTTGGTTGGAGTTTGACACACATTTGCTGTTTTTATTGCTTAAAAATGCTTCGCAGCGCCTGCTGTACACTTTTTTCATTGTCACTTTTAAATTCACAAAGGATGCTTTCCCAGTAAAGTCTCTTGCTTTTTAGAGTAAAACTCTCCCCTTTATCCGAGTTACAAGCAGTGGTTTGAATCCCAAAGCTTTGGTTGGAGTTTTACACACATTTGCTGTTTTTATTGCTTAAAAATGCTTCCCAGCACCTGCTGTACACTTTTTTTATTTTAACTCATAACTTCACAAAGGATGCTTTCCCAGTAAATTCTCTTGCCTTTTCGAGTAGAACTCTCCCCTTTATACTAGTTACAGGCACTGGTTTTAATCCCAAAGCTTTGGTTGGAGTTTGACACACATTTGCTGTTTTTATTGCTTAAAAATGCTTCGCAGCGCTTGCTGTACACTTTTTTCATTGTCACTTTTAAATTCACAAAGGATGCTTTCCCAGTAAAGTTTCTTGCTTTTTAGAGTAAAACTCTCCTCTTTATCCGAGTTACAAGCAGTGATTTGAATCCCAAAGCTTTGGTTGGAGTTTTACACACATTTGCTGTTTTTATTGCTTAAAAATGCTTCCCAGCGCCTTCTGTACACTTTTTTTATTTTCACTTATAACTTCACAAAGGATGCTTTCCCAGTAAAGTCTCTTGCTTTTTCGAGTAAAACTCTCCCCTTTATACTAGTTACAGGCAGTGATTTGAATCCCAAAGCTTTGGTTGGAGTTTTACACACATTTGCTGTTTTTATTGCTCTAAAATGCTTCCCAGCGCCTGCTGTACACTTTTTATTTTGACTCATAACTTCACAAAGGATGCTTTCCAAGTAAATTCTCTTACATTTAAGAGTAAAACTCTCCCCTTTATACGAGTTACAGGCAGTGGTTTGAATCCCAAAGCTTTGGTTGGAGTTTTACACACATTTGCAGTTTTTATTGCTTAAAAATGCTTCCCAGCTCCCTCTGCTGAACACTTTTTTTTATTGTAACTCATAACTTCACAAAGAATGCTTTCGAAGTAAATTCTCTTGCTTTTTAGAGTAAAACTCTCCCCTTTATACTAGTTACAGGCACTGGTTTTAATCCCAAAGCTTTGGTTGGAGTTTGACACACATTTGCTGTTTTTATTGCTTAAAAATGCTTCGCAGCGCCTGCTGTACACTTTTTTCATTGTCACTTTTAAATTCACAAAGGATGCTTTCCCAGTAAAGTCTCTTGCTTTTTAGAGTAAAACTCTCCCCTTTATCCGAGTTACAAGCAGTGGTTTGAATCCCAAAGCTTTGGTTGGAGTTTTACACACATTTGCTGTTTTTATTGCTTAAAAATGCTTCCCAGCACCTGCTGTACACTTTTTTTATTTTAACTCATAACTTCACAAAGGATGCTTTCCCAGTAAATTCTCTTGCCTTTTCGAGTAGAACTCTCCCCTTTATACTAGTTACAGGCACTGGTTTTAATCCCAAAGCTTTGGTTGGAGTTTGACACACATTTGCTGTTTTTATTGCTTAAAAATGCTTCGCAGCGCTTGCTGTACACTTTTTTCATTGTCACTTTTAAATTCACAAAGGATGCTTTCCCAGTAAAGTTTCTTGCTTTTTAGAGTAAAACTCTCCTCTTTATCCGAGTTACAAGCAGTGATTTGAATCCCAAAGCTTTGGTTGGAGTTTTACACACATTTGCTGTTTTTATTGCTTAAAAATGCTTCCCAGCGCCTTCTGTACACTTTTTTTATTTTCACTTATAACTTCACAAAGGATGCTTTCCCAGTAAAGTCTCTTGCTTTTTCGAGTAAAACTCTCCCCTTTATACTAGTTACAGGCAGTGATTTGAATCCCAAAGCTTTGGTTGGAGTTTTACACACATTTGCTGTTTTTATTGCTCTAAAATGCTTCCCAGCGCCTGCTGTACACTTTTTATTTTGACTCATAACTTCACAAAGGATGCTTTCCAAGTAAATTCTCTTGCATTTTAGAGTAAAACTCTCCCCTTTATACTAGTTACAGGCAGTGGTTTGTATCCCAAAGCTTTGGTTGGAGTTTTACACACATTTGCAGTTTTTATTTCTTAAAAATGCTTCCCAGCTCCCTCTGCTGTACACTTTTTTTTATTGTAACTCATAACTTCACAAAGGATGGTTTCCTAGTAAATTCTCTTGCTTTTTAGAATAAAACTCTCCCCTTTATACTAGTTACAGGCAGTGGTTTGAATCCCAAAGCTTTGGTTGGAGTTTTACACACATTTGCAGTTTTTATTGCTTAAAAATGGTTCCCAACACCTGCTGTACACTTTTTTTTACTTTAACTTATAACTTCACAAAGGATGCTTTCCCAGTAAATTCTCTTGCCTTTTCGAGTAGAACTCTCCCCTTTATACTAGTTACAGGCAGCGGATTGAATCCCAAAGCTTTGGTTGGAGTTTGACACACATTTGCTGTTTTTATTGCTTAAAAATGCTTCGCAGCGCCTGCTGTACACTTTTTTATTTTCACTTTTAAATTCACAAAGGATGCTTTCCCAGTAAAGTCTCTTGCTTTTTAGAGTAAAACTCTCCCCTTTATCCGAGTTACAAGCAGTGGTTTGAATCCCAAAGCTTTGGTTGGAGTTTGACACACATTTGCTGTTTTTATTGCTTAAAAATGCTTCGCAGCGCCTGCTGTACACTTTTTTATTTTCACTTTTAAATTCACAAAGGATGCTTTCCCAGTAAAGTCTCTTGCTTTTTAGGGTAAAACTCTCCCCTTTATACTAGTTACAGGCAGTGGTTTGAATCCCAAAGCTTTGGTTGGAGTTTTACACACATTTGCAGTTTTTATTGCTTAAAAATGGTTCCCAACACCTGCTGTACACTTTTTTTTACTTTAACTTATAACTTCACAAAGGATGCTTTCCCAGTAAATTCTCTTGCCTTTTCGAGTAGAACTCTCCCCTTTATACTAGTTACAGGCAGCGGATTGAATCCCAAAGCTTTGGTTGGAGTTTGACACACATTTGCTGTTTTTATTGCTTAAAAATGCTTCGCAGCGCCTGCTGTACACTTTTTTATTTTCACTTTTAAATTCACAAAGGATGCTTTCCCAGTAAAGTCTCTTGCTTTTTAGAGTAAAACTCTCCCCTTTATCCGAGTTACAAGCAGTGGTTTGAATCCCAAAGCTTTGGTTGGAGTTTGACACACATTTGCTGTTTTTATTGCTTAAAAATGCTTCGCAGCGCCTGCTGTACACTTTTTTATTTTCACTTTTAAATTCACAAAGGATGCTTTCCCAGTAAAGTCTCTTGCTTTTTAGGGTAAAACTCTCCCCTTTATACTAGTTACAGGCAGTGGTTTAAATCCCAAAGCTTTGGTTGGAGTTTTACACACATTTGCAGTTTTTATTGCTTAAAAATGCTTCCCAGCGCCTGCTGTACACTTTTTTTATTTTGACTCATAACTTCACAAAGGATGCTTTCCAAGTAAATTCTCTTACATTTAAGAGTAAAACTCTCCCCTTTATACGAGTTACAGGCAGTGGTTTGAATCCCAAAGCTTTGGTTGGAGTTTTACACACATTTGCAGTTTTTATTGCTTAAAAATGCTTCCCAGCTCCCTCTGCTGAACACTTTTTTTTATTGTAACTCATAACTTCACAAAGAATGCTTTCGAAGTAAATTCTCTTGCTTTTTAGAGTAAAACTCTCCCCTTTATACTAGTTACAGGCAGTGGTTTTAATCCCAAAGCTTTGGTTGGAGTTTTACAAACATTTGCTGTTTTTATTGCTTTAAAATGCTCCCAGCTCCCTCTTCTGTACACTTTTTTTATTGAAACTCATAACTTCACAAAGGATGCTTTCCCAGTACATTCTCTTGCTTTTTAGAGTAAAACTCTCCCCTTTATACTATTTACAGGCAATGGTTTGAATCCCAAAGCTTTGGTTGGAGTTTTACACACATTTGCTGTTTTTATGACTTAAAAATGCTCCCCAGCTCCCTCTGCTGTGCACTTTTTTTTTTTGTAACTGTTGGATTTATCTCACCAAACATTATAATGAATAAACACAAAAGGAATGAAGACGTTGGTCATTTTACTCATGAGGAGGGCGCATGGGAGTTTGTTCAGGTTACAGCCTCTCAACACGCTCTAAACAATCTCCCTCGTCGCTCCTACATTTATTTGAAAATAGGAGGGTTCTACAAGACATAATATTCTAAGCATTAAGACACAACACAAAACATAGGACCAGACGACACCTGTCCCGTCCCCGACCACATCCGATCACGTCCTTGGTCAAGGCGCCCTTCCATCAAATGTTGCTGAGTCATCTTCTTGAAGGCGAGACATCTTTCTATCTAAATATTGTCCATAATACTAATGCAAGCTACTAATGCAAAATACTAATGCAAGCTACTAATGCAAAATACAAATGCAAGCTAAGCAAATAAATGATAACTTCTACAATATATCTAACATTTCCCTCCTGTTTATCATGTATTTGCACAAATTCTCATATCATCTTACAGTCACTTCATTTCGTTTTTTTAACTGTAGAATCATTTTTATGAAACAAATACATTTATACTCAGAGTAAATTTGTCATACATGAATTTTGTAGTTTAAACATCGTAATCATCTGAATCAGGAAACAAATCAGTTAAAGCAAAATCATCATCATCATTATCTTTATCATCAAACAGTAATGGATACATCATCTCCATACGGTTCTCCATGGGGTTATGGCTGTGGTGATTAATTTACTGATTAAAGCCCGAATGCATGGGATACAACAACATCCACAAAATGTCAGAATGGCTGCAAAAACAGCAATTGATATCAATATTGGTGAAATTAGGGTTTTATATTTACCAAAAACGTCCATCCAGCTGTCCCACAAGGAGTGTTGATTGAGGGTCCGTAGACCATCGATGGCTCTGGTCAAGCTGCCATCTGAAGCAGTATTGTTTGTTCTCCAAACATACCGCAAACACCTCCCTCTCTTGCGAGGAGTGTGTCGACAGCTATGCGGTTTTGGAACGTCCTTGAAGAGGTAGCTTTGAGCTGCTCATGCACAGCTTCCAACCCACTCTGAGTCCAATTTCCTAATCTCTGTACATTGAAGTGGATATAGTTTATCCCATCAACATTTTTATTAATCGTACACCACCAGCATATGAAGTCCTCCTGCAACTTGGTCAGCTAATTTGTATTGATTAGGAACCCCACGAGGAACACCTATGGCGTTGATGTATATTTTATGTTGGATAATTTTGCCTCTGCCAGGATAAATCTATTTTTTGTCTATGTTCTAGATTGGACAAAAACATTGGTGCCCTTTCCATTAAATCTTGAACAGGCATAGGGTATACTGACACATGCAATATCAAAGTGATAATAGTTCACAATCCAGATCTTTAGGTAATCTATCAAACAGTCTATCATCTCCGGACCACCACCAGCTGCTGCTCCGTGATACTGGCATAAATTTTGGTCCGACTTTTAAGGTTACTTTACACCGTGTGTCGTTAAGTGGTCCTATTTTTATTTATTTTTTTCCTTTACTAATCATGTTTATACAAGTGAAATTATTCGGTGCTACTAAAATAGAATTTTGTCCCGAAACTCCTGTGACTACAAGGAACCAATCATAAGTAGTTGTGTTATTAACCATTAAAATGTGTTCACTTTTCTTTGAAGTTTTTTAATGGGATTTCTGGTTCAACACGGTTGCCATAACACAATGCTACTCGGAAGTGGGGATCTTTTCCACCAGAATATGCCCACAAACTCATCATCAAACACACTGGGTGACTTGATTTGTATTTCAATATTAAACTATGGGCCGTTTTGCTTAGGTTAAACTTCTTTCTATGTTCTTTTGCTGTTTTTTTTTGACCAACTGGACCAATCATAACCTGTTTCACCAATCCTCAATTCTGCCCATTCTCTTGAGCATCATTGGTGAGAGCCGCATATGGAATTATGATTAAAGTATCTTGATTTTGGGGGGCACAAAATATTAAACTGTTTTGCCGCATTTGGAGGTCATGCCCACAGTTCTGATCATCAACTGTACTCCTTTTGGTACAAGTTAATGCTTCCAAATTTTTTATTATTGGGTTGGTCATATTGGTCCAGTTGGTAGGTGATTTCCTATCTAAAAAATGCGTTGTATCATTTAGGGTGGGACGTCCCATGTACCACAAAACAAAATCAACACTATAGTGACCAAAGTTGCTATGTAACAACTCATCGAATCTCGTAACCAACGCGGGTGTGCCATTCTGCTGAGTTCTCACTAAACGGGTTGGTGTCTTTTTTCTTCACTGACCAGCAAGCGTTTTCAGAATCTACACATCTGCTCCCGCTCCGTTATCAGACTTTTGCTCACCTTCCCTATTTGAGTACTCAGCTGAAATGACTCTTTTACAGTGTGTTAAATGAACCCACGTGTTTCTTTCTGCTATTTTTTATTGTCCCATTCATTCTTTCCACTCGACCTACACTCTGAGGGTGGTGGTAAGCACAATGGTTTTTCAAATTGATGTGGAACATGGTTCCTATTTTATTGATTATTTGATTTACAAAATGAAAAATCCCATTATCGCTGTGAATGGTTTCAGGTATGCCATATCTTGGAATGATGTCTTTACATAGTGCTTTTGCCACCGTCAGAGCATCAGGTGATTTTGTTGAGAATAATTCGATCCATTTAGAAAATGCATCTATGATAACCAAACAATACTTTTTTCCTTCACTTTGGTTTAATTCAATATTCCTCTCCTGGGCCTCAAATTGCCTTGTGGATTATACCTAGCACAAATCATACATGCTCTACAAATTATTATTATTATTATTATTATTATTTTAATAGGAATTAAAACCATAAGTTGTATAATATTGATTTATCTGTCTTACCATCCCTCCTGTTGAGACATGTGACACACCATGGCTCAATATAGCAGCCCATTTGAATAGGTTCTTTGGAAGTATTTGTTTCCCTTCTGTGCTAATATAAATATCATTTTGTAGCCTTGAACCTCGTTTTTCCCAATAATTGCGTTCTTGTTGTGGACTCTGTTGTTGCATATCTTTTAGTGTTTGGTCATCTAAGGTCTGTTGCTCAATATTTTTTATTAAACCCAAAAATGGTTTATAGGCTGCCTTTTTCGCGGTTTTGTCCGCAAATGCATTCCCTCGAGAAATTTTGTCAGTGCCAGATGTATGTGCAACACATTTGCAAATCGCCACTTTTCGTGGATGCTGCACTGCCTGTAACAATTGTTTAAGTAATTCAGCATGCGTTACTGGTTTCCCTGTTGATGTAATCATTCCTCTGTTATCCCAATATTGTGCAAAAACATGAACTGTGGAATACGCATATTGGCTATCAGTATAGATTGTAACATCCTTGTTTATCATCATTTTGCATGCTTCGGTTAATGCTACTAATTCAGCAGTTTGTTCGGCCAATTCCTGACAATCATGCTGCGTGCCTTTATCAGGTAAGGGTGTTAGCGTGGCTGGATTTAAGGTTGTGCATCGCTCAACAGTCAAATGTGGTTGTGACAGCAAGATGGCCATGCAAGATAAATATCTTGCAGGTGTTAAAAACGCCATATTGGTTTGCAATAGGAGAGCAGACACTGTATGTGGCTCTTTAAGAGTTAATGGATGAAATAACACAATTGTGGAACTGCTCTCTATTGCCATTGAAGCTGCCACAACTGCTCTGACACAATGCGGTAATGCACACGTCACGTTGTCTAGTCTAGTTGAAAAATAAGCTATTGGTCTCAGCTTATCACCGTATTGTTGTGTAAGTACGGAGGTCATGTAATAGTGTTTACAATCTACCATCTGAATGAATGGTTTATCATAATCCGGAAGGGCCAGCGCAGTACTGGACACCAAATGTTGTTTAATGTCACAGAAGGCCTTTTCTGCCTCTGTATTCCATTGAACAGGTGATGTCATTTTAAGGTCTGCTTCATACATCAATTTTGACAATGGTGCAATAATTTCTGCATAGTTTGGAATCCATGCTCTACAATAATTTGTCAGACCTAAAAATGACATCATATGTTTCTTTGTTTGCGGTTTAGGGGCTTTTAAAACTATAGTTTTTCTGTATTCTAATATAGTCCTTCCTCCTACACTCAGATTATGTCCTAGATATTTGACTTGCTTTTTACACCATTGCAATTTATTTTTGTTTACTTTATGTCCCTCCTCTGCTAGATGACGCAGTAAGGCTAATGAATCTTTGATGCATGTCTCTCCATCTGGAGATGCCAAAAGCACATCATCGACATATAATAAGATTTGGCTCCCTCCTGGGGGAGTGAATGTAGACATGCTTGTTGTCATTATTTGTGAATAAATTGTTGGACTTTCACAGTAACCTTGTGGTAATCTAGTAAATGTATATTTCTTTCCCTCAAATGTGAATGCAAACCAAAATTGACTGTTCTCTTCTATTGGTATAGAAAAGAAAGCATTGCTTATGTCCACTACTGTAAACACAGTAGCGTCTGCTCTTAATGAATTTAACAATGTGTGTGGATCTGGTACACATGCTGCTCTCTGTATCACTGCAGAATTTACAGCTTGCAAATCTTGTACCATCCTCCAACCGACTGAAGGTGGGGCCTTTTTCACGGGAAAAATTGGTGTGTTACATGGTGAATCTGGACACGCCACTATAACTCCTGCTTTAATTAGTGCTTCAATTACCGGTTTGATTCCTTCATGTGCATCCGGTTTTAATGGATATTGACGAATCCCTGGCCTATATTCCGTTTTTGGTCTAATTTGTACTGGTAAAGCCCCTTTAATAAGGCCTACATCGAATGGTCCTGCGGACCATAACTTTTGTGGAACTGTTTTCAACATCTCTTCATCAATTTCAGTGAGAATCATCTGGTCTAATCATACAGGATGCATGTGTCTCCCTTCATCACCCTGCATTGTCCAAAATATTGCCTTCCTGATTAGACCAGTTGATGCACTGTATTCGAGGTCGTTTTCTATTTGTTGCCAATCATCTGCCTCTTGTCCTTGTTTTACTAATGTTCCCACGCATTTCCACTGTGACTCATAATCTTTGCACAATGAAATATGTGGGACACTTGTATTTTTATACAGTTCCTTTAATTTGTCTGATAAAATAATTCCTGCCGCGACTTTTGCTTTATTGTCTGAGTACAGATAATCCACAGTAATGTTATCATGTGTCGCATGTCGTAACTTGTTTTCATATACTGAGTCTGGACCCGATGTGTTTTTGTACCACAGTGTTATATGCAGCTCATCACTGTTTTTTTTATCTTCTATTTGTGTGATAAGCTGCAAGGCTGCAGACATCAGAGTCTCTCCCATGTTTAACGGTGGTTTGTCAGGGATATCGATTGTGTAATAGAATGTATTCTGTCTGCTTTCCAGTGTCATATAGAGATCTTCTCTTTTTAATTCATGTTTTCGTTTCACTAAAATATTTCCATTTGATGATGGAATGAGTACAAGTCCTAGTTGGAATAAGCCATCTCTTCCCAACAAATTCACAGGGCACTCCGGGACTTCGAAAATTGGCATTCTACATGTTTTCCCCTGTGGTTCTCTAATCCACACAGGCTCAAGTTCCATGGCAAAAGTAATTTGTCCATTTGCTGATCTAACTATTGCTTTATGTCCCGATAGTTTGGAACCTGGAATCTTTTCCCGACATGCAGTTCTACATGCTCCTGTGTCGCAAAGAAAGTTCATTTCTTTCCCATTTACTGATAAGGTTATTTCAGGTTTCTCAGTGTCCAAACTTAGAATGTCCTGTAAATTGAAATCCACTTCGTCATTTTCCGTAATGTTTACAGAAGCGGATTTGTTGTGTTGGGAAGCAGGCTGGCTTAGTCATGCGGTTGTTTGACCGTCTTCTTTGTTATCTTTCTTCGGGCAGTTACGTGCGATGTGGCCTTTATCTCCACAGCACCAACAGATGTTATTATCATAATATTTTCGACCATATCTTACCATCCCACGGCCTCTGCCGCGTCCTCTAAAATTATCTCTCTTTTTGCCTTGATAGTAAATTTCTGCTCCTCCGTTGAGGAAGACATCTACATTATTATTATTTTTTTTCTTCTGTCTTAACACTCTTTCTGCATGGAGGGCATGATTAACATATTCCTCCAGAGAGCCAGTTGCTAGGTTTATCCAATGTTTATCGACCCATTTGTTAATGTGCTCTCTCGAGTTCGCATGTAAAGCATTTTTCAACTGTTGTTGATAAGGGCCCTGAGGATTTGCATCCTCAGTCAATCCGCTGTTTGCTTTAAAACAAGCGGTCATTCTAACCCTGTATTCTTCAAATAGTTCATCGTCTTTTTGTTTTATCCTTGCAATTTCCGTGTAATTCGCCCTTTTGCGGAACCTGGTTGTGGTTCTTTCTATCAAGGCTCTAACTCGATGGTGTAATTCTCTGTCATCATGTGGCATTATAACACCGTGATGTTTTGGATCCTAATCTCCCCGGCAAAGATGCCAATCAGGCCCCATTGCAGTCATCCAAATTTGTTGTGTTTCTGCACCGTTTAAATGGTAGGAATGTCTAAGATTTTCCATGTCCTCAACAAACTGGACAATGTCTACTTTGTAGGGTATGAGGCCGGCTACGGCCTTTTTCACATCCTCATTAGTCCAAGTTCTATAGACCAAAATAGTTTCTTTGCGATCCTCTTGTACATTTGGATTTGCCACCTCAATCATCGGATATAAATCCATGTCCCCCTCGTTTGAGGTTGTATTTGCCATTTTGGGAACGGGAGAAAATGTTTCCCCCATATTTTTAGACCAATGCATTTGTACTCCTCCTGATCGTAAAACTCGATGAGTTTCTGATTCACAAGTTGGAGGATGCTCATGAGGTGGCAAAACCGGGTACAAGGGCGCTGATGCTTGTGTCTCATCATTTTTCTCACTTCGTTTTTCAACTATCTTTGTTTTAACATTTCTTATCATTAGTCCTGTCTCGTCATCTTCCTGTCTTTGGAACAATATATTTTTATCCTTGTCTGTTTGCTCTTTTAGTTCATCTGTTAAGTTTTTCTTTTTCTCTTCTTCCTTTTCTCTTTTAGACGCCATATTTAGCCAAAAAAGTAAGTCGTCAAATCCATCTTTTCCCATTTGTGATATATTATTATTGTGCCGTTCCTTTATTTTGTTTCGAAGTTGAACTAATTTTCTCGAATTCAGCTGGCCAGCGAAACTGTATTTGGTTATCCACGTGTTTAAATGTTTTATTTTGGAAGGGTTTTGTAGTTGTACATATTTCCAATCTTTACACGTCAGGCTTTCTGTTGGATTCGTTTTACTGTTATTGTTTCCCATTTTTGTGAATTTGGAAGTCAGTTTATTTGCACCTAGAGTGACCTAATACTGACTTTATTCAAAATATGACTGGGTGACAATGAATGTCTGAGTTCTGGTAAACCTCAACCTTCTACCCCGAATGGGGCGGAGGTTTCTTGCCTCTGCTTCCAAACTCAGTTGTCACTTACAATCCAGTCTCTTACATCCAAACTTTTACACACACACACACGAAATTAGTAACGTTTTAACAAACACACGAAAACATGGAAACACAAAGGCACGGAATTTTAAGTACGTCTAGGACTCCGCCGTCCTTTATTTTTTGAATTTATTTTTTTTTTTTTTATTTTAACACGGAATTTTAGCACGTATAGGACTCCGCCGTCCATGCGGAATTTGTAGGACTCCGCCGTCCATGCGGAATTTGTAGGACTCCGCCGTCCATGCGGAATTTGTAGGACTCCGCCGTCCATTTACTTGCCAGTGACTAGTATTACACAAGGTTTATTTCGCCGCAGACTTCTTTGTCGCGCGATACATTCACTCTTTAAAAAATGTTTTAAAAAATTTAACTCACCAGTCGTCTTCAATCCTGTGGATTGTCGTCAACCTTCAGATCCCAGTTGAGGAGTACGAAGACCAGTCCCGGAAAGGGTCTCAATTGCCGTGGCCACGGTCTCTTAACTGGGTGTCGGCTCCACAACTGGAATCCTCGGGTGTGTTGACATCCGGCTCGAAGGACCAATTTAATGTTGGATTTATCTCACCAAACATTATAATGAATAAACACAAAAGGAATGAAGACGTTGGTCATTTTACTCATGAGGAGGGCGCATGGGAGATTGTTCAGGTTACAGCCTCTCAACACGCTCTAAACAATCTCCCCCGTCGCTCCTACATTTATTTGAAAATAGGAGGGTTCTACAAGACATAATATTCTAAGCATTAAGACACAACACAAAGCATAGGACCAGACGACACCTGTCCCGTCCCCGACCACATCCGATCACGTCCTTGGTCAAGGCGCCCTTCCATCAAATGTTGCTGAGTCATCTTCTTGAAGGCGAGACATCTTTCTATCTAAATATTGTCCATAATACTAATGCAAGCTACTAATGCAAAATACTAATGCAAGCTACTAATGCAAAATACTAATGCAAGCTAAGCAAATAAATGATAACTTCTACAATATATCTAACAGTAACTCATAACTTCACAAAGATGCTTTCCCAGTAAATTCTCTTGCTTTTTTGAGTAAAACTCTCCCCTTTAAACTAGTTACAGGCAGTGATGTGAATCCCAAAGCTTTGGTTGGAGTTTTACACACATTTGCAGTTTCTATTGCTTAAAAATGCTTCCCAGCTCCCTCTGCTGTACACTTTTTTTAGTGTAACTCATAACTTCACAAAGGATGGTTTCCCAGTTAATTTTCTTGCTTTTTAGAATAAAATTCTCCCTTTTATACTAGTTACAGGCAGTGGTTTGAATCCCAAAGCTTTGGTTGGCGTTTTACACACATTTGCTGTTTTTATTGCTTAAAAATGCTTCCCAGCACCTGCTGTACACTTTTTTTATTTTAACTCATAACTTCACAAAGGATGCTTTCCCAGTAAATTCTCTTGCCTTTTCGAGTAGAACTCTCCCCTTTATACTAGTTACAGGCACTGGTTTTAATCCCAAAGCTTTGGTTGGAGTTTGACACACATTTGCTGTTTTTATTGCTTAAAAATGCTTCGCAGCGCCTGCTGTACACTTTTTTCATTGTCACTTTTAAATTCACAAAGGATGCTTTCCCAGTAAAGTCTCTTGCTTTTTAGAGTAAAACTCTCCCCTTTATCCGAGTTACAAGCAGAGGTTTGAATCCCAAAGCTTTGGTTGGAGTGATACACACATTTGCTGTTTTTATTGCTTAAAAAATGCTTCCCAGCGCCTGCTGTACACTTTTTTTATTTTCACTTATAACTTCACAAAGGATGCTTTCCCAGTAAAGTCTCTTGCTTTTTCGAGTAAAACTCTCCCCTTTATACTAGTTACAGGCAGTGATTTGAATCCCAAAGCTTTGGTTGGAGTTTTACACACATTTGCTGTTTTTATTGCTCTAAAATGCTTCCCAGCGCCTGCTGTACACTTTTTATTTTGACTCATAACTTCACAAAGGATGCTTTCCAAGTAAATTCTCTTGCATTTTAGAGTAAAACTCTCCCCTTTATACTAGTTACAGGCAGTGGTTTGTATCCCAAAGCTTTGGTTGGAGTTTTACACACATTTGCAGTTTTTATTTCTTAAAAATGCTTCCCAGCTCCCTCTGCTGTACACTTTTTTTTATTGTAACTCATAACTTCACAAAGGATGGTTTCCTAGTAAATTCTCTTGCTTTTTAGAATAAAACTCTCCCCTTTATACTAGTTACAGGCAGTGGTTTGAATCCCAAAGCTTTGGTTGGAGTTTTACACACATTTGCAGTTTTTATTGCTTAAAAATGGTTCCCAACACCTGCTGTACACTTTTTTTTACTTTAACTCATAACTTCACAAAGGATGCTTTCCCAGTAAATTCTCTTGCCTTTTCGAGTAGAACTCTCCCCTTTATACGAGTTACAGGCAGCGGATTGAATACCAAAGCTTTGGTTGGAGTTTGACACACATTTGCTGTTTTTATTGCTTAAAAATGCTTTGCACCGCCTGCTGTACACTTTTTTATTTTCACTTTTAAATTCACAAAGGATGCTTTCCCAGTAAAGTCTCTTGCTTTTTAGAGTAAAACTCTCCCCTTTATCCGAGTTACAAGCAGTGGTTTGAATCCCAAAGCTTTGGTTGGAGTTTTACACACATTTGCAGTTTTTATTGCTTAAAAATGCTTCCCAGCGCCTGCTGTACACTTTTTTTATTTTGACTCATAACTTCACAAAGGATGCTTTCCAAGTAAATTCTCTTACATTTAAGAGTAAAACTCTCCCCTTTATACGAGTTACAGGCAGTGGTTTGAATCCCAAAGCTTTGGTTGGAGTTTTACAAACATTTGCAGTTTTTATTGCTTAAAAATGCTTCGCAGCGCCTGCTGTACACTTTTTTTAATTTTGACTCATAACTTCACAAAGGATGCTTTCCAAGTAAAGTCTCTTGTTTTTTGGAGTATAACTCTCCCCGTTATACTCGTTACGGGCAGTGGTTTGAATCCCAAAGCTTTGGTTGGAGTTTTACACACATTTGCAGTTTTTATTGCTGAAAAATGCTTCCCAGCGCCTGCTGTACACTTATTTTATTTTGACTCATAACTTCACAAAGGATGCTTTCCCAGTACATTCTATTGCTTTTTAGAGTAAAACTCTCCCCTTTATACTAGTTACAGGCAGTGGTTTGAATCCCAAAGCTTTGGTTGGAATTTTACACACATTTGCAGTTTTTATTGCTTAAAAATGCTTCCCAGCACCTGCTGTACACTTTTTTTTACTTTAACTCATAACTTCACAAAGGATGCTTTCCCAGTAAATTCTCCTGCCTTTTCGAGTAGAACTCTCCCCTTTATACTTGTTACAGGCAGCGGATTGAATCCCAAAGCTTTGGTTGGAGTTTGACACACATTTGCTGTTTTTATTGCTTAAAAATGCTTCGCAGCGCCTGCTGTACACTTTTTTTATTGTCACTTTTAAATTCACAAAGGATGCTTTCCCAGTAAAGTCTCTTGCTTTTTAGAGTAAAACTCTCCCCTTTATCCGAGTTACAAGCAGTGGTTTGAATCCCAAAGCTTTGGTTGGAGTTTTACACACATTTGCAATTTTTATTGCTTAAAAATGCTTCCCAGCGCCTGCTGTACACTTTTTTTATTTTCACTTATAACTTCACAAAGGATGCTTTCCCAGTAAAGTCTCTTGCTTTTTCGAGTAAAACTCTCCCATTTATACTAGTTACAGGCAGTGGTTTGAATCCCAAAGCTTTGGTTGGAGTTTTACACATATTTGCTGTTTTTATTGCTCTAAAATGCTTCCCAGCACCTGCTGTACACTTTTTTTATTTTGACTCATAACTTCACAAAGGATGCTTTCCAAGTAAATTCTCTTGCATTTTAGAGTAAAACTCTCCCCTTTATACTAGTTACAGGCAGTGGTTTGTATCCCAAAGCTTTGGTTGGAGTTTTACACACATTTGCAGTTTTTATTTCTTAAAAATGCTTCCCAGCGCCTGCTGTACACTTTTTTTATTGTCACTTTTAAATTCACAAAGGATGCTTTCCCAGTAAATTCTCTTGCCTTTTCGAGTAGAACTCTCCCCTTTATACTAGTTACAGGCAGCGGATTGAATCCCAAAGCTTTGGTTGGTGTTTGACACACATTTGCTGTTTTTATTGCATAAAAATGCTTCGCAGCGCCTGCTGTACACTTTTTTATTTTCACTTTTAAATTCACAAAGGATGCTTTCCCAGTAAAGTCTCTTGCTTTTTAGAGTAAAACTCTCCCCTTTATCCGAGTTACAAGCAGTGGTTTGAATCCCAAAGCTTTGGTTGGAGTTTGACACACATTTGCTGTTTTTATTGCTTAAAAATGCTTCGCAGCGCCTGCTGTACACTTTTTTATTTTCACTTTTAAATTCACAAAGGATGCTTTCCCAGTAAAGTCTCTTGCTTTTTAGAGTAAAACTCTCCCCTTTATACTAGTTACAGGCAGTGGTTTGAATCCCAAAGCTTTGGTTGGAGTTTTACACACATTTGCAGTTTTTATTGCTTAAAAATGCTCCACAGCTCCCCCTGCTGTACACTTTTTTTATTTTGACTCATAACTTCACAAAGGATGCTTTCCCAGTACATTCTCTTGCTTTTTAGAGTAAAACTCTCCCCTTTATAATAGTTACAGGCAGTGGTTTGAATCCCAAAGCTTTGGTTGGAGTTTTACAAACATTTGCTGTTTTTATTGCTTAAAAATGCTCCCCAGCTCCCTCTGCTGTACACTTTTTTTATTGAAACTCATAACTTCACAAAGGATGCTTTCCCAGTAAAGTCTCTTGCATTTTGTAGTATAACTCTCCCCGTTATACTAGTTACAGGCAGTGGTTTGAATCCCAAAGCTTTGGTTGGAGTTTTACACACATTTGCAGTTTTTATTGCTTAAAAATGCTTCCCAGCTCCCTCTGCTGTACACTTTTTTTTATTGTAACTCATAACTTCACAAAGGATGCTTTCCCAGTAAATTCTCTTGCTTTTCAGAGTAAAACTCTCCCCTTTATACGAGTTACAGGCTGTGGTTTGAATCCCAAAGCTTTGGTTGGAGTTTAACAAACATTTGCTGTTTTTATTGCTTAAAAATGCTCCCCAGCTCCCTCTGCTGTACACTTTTTTTATTGAAACTCTTAACTTCACAAAGGATGCTTTCCCAGTAAATTATCTTGCTTTTTAGAGTAGAACTCTCCCCTTTATACTAGTTCCAGGCTGTGGTTTGAATCCCAAAGCTTTGGTTGGAGGTTTACACACATTTGCAGTTTTTATTGCTTAAAAATGCTCCACAGCTCCCCCTGCTGTACACTTTTTTTATTTTCACTTATAACTTCACAAAGGATGCTTTCCCAGTAAAGTCTCTTGCTTTTTCGAGTAAAACTCTCCCCTTTATACTAGTTACAGGCAGTGGTGTGAATCCCAAAGCTTTGGTTGGAGTTTTACACACATTTGCTGTTTTTATTGCTTAAAAATGCTTCTCAGCGCCTGCTGTACACTTTTTTTAATTTTGACTCATAACTTCACAAAGGATGCTTTCCAAGTAAAGTCTCTTGTTTTTTGGAGTATAACTCTCCCCGTTATACTCGTTACGGGCAGTGGTTTGAATCCCAAAGCTTTGGTTGGAGTTTTACACACATTTGCAGTTTTTATTGCAGAAAAATGCTTCCCAGCGCCTGCTGTACACTTCTTTTATTTTGACTCATAACTTCACAAAGGATGCTTTCCCAGTACATTCTCTTGCTTTTTAGAGTAAAACTCTCCCCTTTATACTAGTTACAGGCAGTGGTTTGAATCCCAAAGCTTTGGTTGGAATTTTACACACATTTGCAGTTTTTATTGCTTAAAAATGCTCCACAGCTCCCCCTGCTGTACACTTTTTTTATTTTCACTTATAACTTCACAAAGGATGCTTTCCCAGTAAAGTCTCTTGCTTTTTCAAGTAAAACTCTCCCCTTTATACTAGTTACAGGCAGTGGTTTGAATCCCAAAGCTTTGGTTGGAGTTTTACACACATTTGCTGTTTTTATTGCTTAAAAATGCTTCTCAGCGCCTGCTGTACACTTTTTTTTAATTTTGACTCATAACTTCACAAAGGATGCTTTCCAAGTAAAGTCTCTTGTTTTTTGGAGTATAACTCTCCCCGTTATACTCGTTACGGGCAGTGGTTTGAATCCCAAAGCTTTGGTTGGAGTTTTACACACATTTGCAGTTTTTATTGCAGAAAAATGCTTCCCAGCGCCTGCTGTACACTTCTTTTATTTTGACTCATAACTTCACAAAGGATGCTTTCCCAGTACATTCTCTTGCTTTTTAGAGTAAAACTCTCCCCTTTATACTAGTTACAGGCAGTGGTTTGAATCCCAAAGCTTTGGTTGGAATTTTACACACATTTGCAGTTTTTATTGCTTAAAAATGCTTCCCAGCACCTGCTGTACACTTTTTTTTACTTTAACTCATAACTTCACAAAGGATGCTTTCCCAGTAAATTCTCTTGCCTTTTCGAGTAGAACTCTCCCCTTTATACTTGTTACAGGCAGCGGATTGAATCCCAAAGCTTTGGTTGGAGTTTGACACACATTTACTGTTTTTATTGCTTAAAAATGCTTCGCAGCGCCTGCTGTAAACTTTTTTTATCGTCACTTTTAAATTCACAAAGGATGCTTTCCCAGTAAATTATATTGCTTTTTAGAGTAGAACTCTCCCCTTTATACTAGTTCCAGGCTGTGGTTTGAATCCCAAAGCTTTGGTTGGAGGTTTACACACATTTGCAGTTTTTATTGCTTAAAAATGCTCCACAGCTCCCCCTGCTGTACACTTTTTTATTTTGACTCATAACTTCACAAAGGATGCTTTCCCAGTACATTCTCTTGCTTTTTAGAGTAAAACTCTCCCCTTTATACTAGTTACAGGCAGTGGTTTGTATCCCAAAGCTTTGGTTGGAGTTTAACAAACATTTGCTGTTTTTATTGCTTAAAAATGCTCCCCAGCTCCCTCTGCTGTACACTTTTTTTATTGAAACTCATAACTTCACAAAGGATGCTTTCCCAGTAAAGTCTCTTGCTTTTTAGAGTAAAACTCTCCCCTTTATACTAGTTACAGGCAGTGGTTTGAATCCCAAAGCTTTGGTTGGAGTTTTACAAACATTTGCAGTTTTTATTGCTGAAAAATCCTTCCCAGCGTCTGCTGTACACTTTTTTTAATTGTAACTCATAACTTCACAAAGGATGGTTTCCCAGTAAATTCTCTTGCATTTTGGAGTATAACTCTCCCCGTTATACTAGTTACAGGCAGTGGTTTGAATCCCAAAGCTTTGGTTGGAGTTTTACACACATTTGCAGTTTTTATTGCTGAAAAATGCTTCCCAGCTCCCTCTGCTGTACACTTTTTTTTATTTTGACTCATAACTTCACAAAGGATGCTTTCCAAGTAAATTCTTTTGCATTTAAGAGTAAAACTCTCCCCTTTACACTAGTTACAGGCAGTGATTTGAATCCCAAAGCTTTGGTTGGAGTTTTACACACATTTGCTGTTTTTATTGCTTAGAAATGCTTCCCAGCGCCTGCTGTACACTTTTTTTATTTTCACTGATAACTTCACAAAGGATGCTTTCCCAGTAAATTCTGTTGCTTTTTCGAAGAGAACTCTCCCCTTTATACTAGTTACAGGCAGTGGTTCAAATCCCAAAGCTTTGGTTGGAGTTTTACACACATTTGCTGTTTTTATTACTTAAAAATGCTCCCCAGCTCCCTCTGCTGTTCACTTTTTTTATTGTAATTCATAACTTCACAAAGGATGCTTTCCCAGTAAAGTCTCTTGTTTTTTGGAGTATAACTCTTCCCGTTATACTAGTTACAGGAAGTGGTTTGAATCCCAAAGCTTTGGTTGGAGTTTTACACACATTTGCAGTTTTTATTGCTTAAAAATGCTTCCCAGCTCCCTCTGCTGTACACTTTTTTTATTGTAACTCATAACTTCACAAAGGATGCTTTCCCAGTAAATTATCTTGCTTTTGAGAATAAAACTCTCCCCTTCATACTAGTTACAGGCAGTGGTTTGAATCCCAAAGCTTTGGTTGGAGTTTTACAAACATTTGCAGTTTTTATTGCTTCAAAATGCTTCCCAGCACCTGCTGGACACTTTTTTTATTTTAACTCATAACTTCACAAAGGATGCTTTCCCAGTAAATTCTCTTGCCTTTTCGAGTAGAACTCTGCCCTTTATACTAGTTACAGGCACTGGTTTTAATCCCAAAGCTTTGGTTGGAGTTTGACACACATTTGCTGTTTTTATTGCTTAAAAATGCTTCGCAGCGCCTGCTGTACACTTTTTTTATTTTCACTTTTAAATTCACAAAGGATTTTTTCCCAGTAAAGTCTCTTGCTTTTTAGAGTAAAACTCTCCCCTTTATCCGAGTTACAAGCAGTGGTTTGAATCCCAAAGCTTTGGTTGGAGTTTTACACACATTTGCTGTTTTTATTGCTTAAAAATGCTTCCCAGCGCCTGCTGTACACTTTTTTTATTTTCACTTATAACTTCACAAAGGATGCTTTCCCAGTAAAGTCTCTTGCTTTTTCGAGTAAAACTCTCCCCTTTATACTAGTTACAGGCAGTGGTTTGAATCCCAAAGCTTTGGTTGGAGTTTTACACACATTTGCTGTTTTTATTGGTCTAAAATGCTTCCCAGCGCCTGCTGTACACTTTTTTTATTTTGACTCATAACTTCACAAAGGATGCTTTCCAAGTAAATTCTCTTGCATTTTAGAGTAAAACTCTCCCCTTTATACTAGTTACAGGCAGTGGTTTGTATCCCAAAGCTTTGGTTGGAGTTTTACACACATTTGCAGTTTTTATTTCTTAAAGATGCTTCCCAGCTCCCTCTGCTGTACACTTTTTTTTATTGTAACTCATAACTTCACAAAGGATGGTTTCCTAGTAAATTCTCTTGCTTTTTAGAATAAAACTATCCCCTTTATACTAGTTACAGGCAGTGGTTTGAATCCCAAAGCTTTGGTTGGAGTTTTACACACATTTGCAGTTTTTATTGCTTAAAAATGCTTCCCAGCACCTGCTGTACACTTTTTTTTACTTTAACTCATAACTTCACAAAGGATGCTTTCCCAGTAAATTGTCTTGCCTTTTCGAGTAGAACTCTCCCCTTTATACTAGTTACAGGCAGCGGATTGAATCCCAAAGCTTTGGTTGGAGTTTGACACACATTTGCTGTTTTTATTGCTTAAAAATGCTTCGCAGCGCCTGCTGTACACTTTTTTTATTTTGACTCATAACTTCACAAAGGATGCTTTCCAAGTAAATTCTCTTGCATTTTAGAGTAAAACTATCCCCTTTATACTAGTTACAGGCAGTGGTTTGTATCCCAAAGCTTTGGTTGGAGTTTTACACACATTTGCAGTTTTTATTTCTTAAAAATGCTTCCCAGCTCCCTCTGCTGTACACTTTTTTTTATTGTAACTCATAACTTCACAAAGGATGGTTTCCTAGTAAATTCTCTTGCTTTTTAGAATAAAACTCTCCCCTTTATACTAGTTACAGGCAGTGGTTTGAATCCCAAAGCTTTGGTTGGAGTTTTACACACATTTGCAGTTTTTATTGCTTAAAAATGCTTCCCAGCACCTGCTGTACACTTTTTTTTACTTTAACTCATAACTTCACAAAGGATGCTTTCCCAGTAAATTGTCTTGCCTTTTCGAGTAGAACTCTCCCCTTTATACTAGTTACAGGCAGCGGATTGAATCCCAAAGCTTTGGTTGGAGTTTGACACACATTTGCTGTTTTTATTGCTTAAAAATGCTTCGCAGCGCCTGCTGTACACTTTTTTATTTTCATTTTTAAATTCACAAAGGATGCTTTCCCAGAAAAGTCTCTTGCTTTTTAGAGCAAAACTCTCCCCTTTATACTAGTTACAGGCAGTGGTTTGAATCCCAAAGCTTTGGTTGGAGTTTTACACACATTTGCTGTTTTTATTGCTTAAAAATGCTCCCCAGCTCCCTCTGCTGTACACTTTTTTTTATTGAAACTCATAACTTCACAAAGGATGGTTTCCCAGTAAAGTCTCTTGCTTTTTAGAGTAAAACTCTCCCCTTTATACTAGTTACAGGCAGTGGTTTGAATCCCAAAGCTTTGGTTGGAGTTTTACACACATTTGCTTTTTTTATTGCTTAGAAATGCTTCCCAGCGCCTGCTGTACACTTTTTTTATTTTCACTGATAACTTCACAAAGGATGCTTTCCCAGTAAATTCTGTTGCTTTTTCGAAGAGAACTCTCCCCTTTATACTAGTTACAGGCAGTGGTTCAAATCCCAAAGCTTTGGTTGGAGTTTTACACACATTTGCTGTTTTTATTACTTAAAAATGCTCCCCAGCTCCCTCTGCTGTACACTTTTTTTATTGTAACTCATAATTTCACAAAGGATGCTTTCCCAGTAAAGTCTCTTGTTTTTTGGAGTATAACTCTTCCCGTTATACTAGTTACAGGAAGTGGTTTGAATCCCAAAGCTTTGGTTGGAGTTTTACACACATTTGCAGTTTTTATTGCTTAAAAATGCTTCCCAGCTCCCTCTGCTGTACACTTTTTTTATTGTAACTCATAACTTCACAAAGGATGCTTTCCCAGTAAATTATCTTGCTTTTGAGAATAAAACTCTCGCCTTCATACTAGTTACAGGCAGTGGTTTGAATCCCAAAGCTTTGGTTGGAGTTTTACAAACATTTGCAGTTTTTATTGCTTCAAAATGCTTCCCAGCACCTGCTGGACACTTTTTTTATTTTAACTCATAACTTCACAAAGGATGCTTTCCCAGTAAATTCTCTTGCCTTTTCGAGTAGAACTCTGCCCTTTATACTAGTTACAGGCACTGGTTTTAATCCCAAAGCTTTGGTTGGAGTTTGACACACATTTGCTGTTTTTATTGCTTAAAAATGCTTCGCAGCGCCTGCTGTACACTTTTTTTATTTTCACTTTTAAATTCACAAAGGATTTTTTCCCAGTAAAGTCTCTTGCTTTTTAGAGTAAAACTCTCCCCTTTATCCGAGTTACAAGCAGTGGTTTGAATCCCAAAGCTTTGGTTGGAGTTTTACACACATTTGCTGTTTTTATTGCTTAAAAATGCTTCCCAGCGCCTGCTGTACACTTTTTTTATTTTCACTTATAACTTCACAAAGGATGCTTTCCCAGTAAAGTCTCTTGCTTTTTCGAGTAAAACTCTCCCCTTTATACTAGTTACAGGCAGTGGTTTGAATCCCAAAGCTTTGGTTGGAGTTTTACACACATTTGCTGTTTTTATTGGTCTAAAATGCTTCCCAGCGCCTGCTGTACACTTTTTTTATTTTGACTCATAACTTCACAAAGGATGCTTTCCAAGTAAATTCTCTTGCATTTTAGAGTAAAACTCTCCCCTTTATACTAGTTACAGGCAGTGGTTTGTATCCCAAAGCTTTGGTTGGAGTTTTACACACATTTGCAGTTTTTATTTCTTAAAAATGCTTCCCAGCTCCCTCTGCTGTACACTTTTTTTTATTGTAACTCATAACTTCACAAAGGATGGTTTCCTAGTAAATTCTCTTGCTTTTTAGAATAAAACTCTCCCCTTTATACTAGTTACAGGCAGTGGTTTGAATCCCAAAGCTTTGGTTGGAGTTTTACACACATTTGCAGTTTTTATTGCTTAAAAATGCTTCCCAGCACCTGCTGTACACTTTTTTTTACTTTAACTCATAACTTCACAAAGGATGCTTTCCCAGTAAATTGTCTTGCCTTTTCGAGTAGAACTCTCCCCTTTATACTAGTTACAGGCAGCGGATTGAATCCCAAAGCTTTGGTTGGAGTTTGACACACATTTGCTGTTTTTATTGCTTAAAAATGCTTCGCAGCGCCTGCTGTACACTTTTTTATTTTCATTTTTAAATTCACAAAGGATGCTTTCCCAGTAAAGTCTCTTGCTTTTTAGAGCAAAACTCTCCCCTTTATACTAGTTACAGGCAGTGGTTTGAATCCCAAAGCTTTGGTTGGAGTTTTACACACATTTGCTGTTTTTATTGCTTAAAAATGCTCCCCAGCTCCCTCTGCTGTACACTTTTTTTTATTGAAACTCATAACTTCACAAAAGATGGTTTCCCAGTAAAGTCTCTTGCTTTTTAGAGTAAAACTCTCCCCTTTATACTAGTTACAGGCAGTGGTTTGAATCCCAAAGCTTTGGTTGGAGTTTTACACACATTTGCTGTTTTTATTGCTTAGAAATGCTTCCCAGCGCCTGCTGTACACTTTTTTTATTTTCACTGATAACTTCACAAAGGATGCTTTCCCAGTAAATTCTGTTGCTTTTTCGAAGAGAACTCTCCCCTTTATACTAGTTACAGGCAGTGGTTCAAATCCCAAAGCTTTGGTTGGAGTTTTACACACATTTGCTGTTTTTATTACTTAAAAATGCTCCCCAGCTCCCTCTGCTGTACACTTTTTTTATTGTAACTCATAATTTCACAAAGGATGCTTTCCCAGTAAAGTCTCTTGTTTTTTAGAGTATAACTCCCCCCGTTATACTAGTTACAGGCAGTGGTTTGAATCCCAAAGCTTTGGTTGGAGTTTTACAAACATTTGCTGTTTTTATTACTTAAAAATGCTCCCCAGCTCCCTCTGCTGTTCACTTTTTTTATTGTAATTCATAACTTCACAAAGGATGCTTTCCCAGTAAAGTCTCTTGTTTTTTGGAGTATAACTCTTCCCGTTATACTAGTTACAGGAAGTGGTTTGAATCCCAAAGCTTTGGTTGGAGTTTTACACACATTTGCAGTTTTTATTGCTTAAAAATGCTTCCCAGCTCCCTCTGCTGTACACTTTTTTTATTGTAACTCATAACTTCACAAAGGATGTTTTCCCAGTAAATTATCTTGCTTTTGAGAATAAAACTCTCCCCTTCATACTAGTTACAGGCAGTGGTTTGAATCCCAAAGCTTTGGTTGGAGTTTTACAAACATTTGCAGTTTTTATTGCTTCAAAATGCTTCCCAGCACCTGCTGGACACTTTTTTTATTTTAACTCATAACTTCACAAAGGATGCTTTCCCAGTAAATTCTCTTGCCTTTTCGAGTAGAACTCTGCCCTTTATACTAGTTACAGGCACTGGTTTTAATCCCAAAGCTTTGGTTGGAGTTTGACACACATTTGCTGTTTTTTTTGCTTAAAAATGCTTCGCAGCGCCTGCTGTACACTTTTTTTATTTTCACTTTTAAATTCACAAAGGATTTTTTCCCAGTAAAGTCTCTTGCTTTTTAGAGTAAAACTCTCCCCTTTATCCGAGTTACAAGCAGTGGTTTGAATCCCAAAGCTTTGGTTGGAGTTTTACACACATTTGCTGTTTTTATTGCTTAAAAATGCTTCCCAGCGCCTGCTGTACACTTTTTTTATTTTCACTTATAACTTCACAAAGGATGCTTTCCCAGTAAAGTCTCTTGCTTTTTCGAGTAAAACTCTCCCCTTTATACTAGTTACAGGCAGTGGTTTGAATCCCAAAGCTTTGGTTGGAGTTTTACACACATTTGCTGTTTTTATTGGTCTAAAATGCTTCCCAGTGCCTGCTGTACACTTTTTTTATTTTCACTTATAACTTCACAAAGGATGCTTACCCAGTAAAGTCTCTTGCTTTTTCGAGTAAAACTCTCCCCTTTATACTAGTTACAGGCAGTGGTTTGAATCCCAAAGCTTTGGTTGGAGTTTTACTAACATTTGCTGTTTTTATTGCTTAAAAATGCTTCCCAGCGCCTGCTGTACACTTTTTTTATTTTCACTTATAACTTCACAAAGGATGCTTTCCCAGTAAAGTCTCTTGCTTTTTCGAGTAAAACTCTCCCCTTTATACTAGTTACAGGCAGTGGTTTGAATCCCAAAGCTTTGGTTGGAGTTTTACACACATTTGCTGTTTTTATTGGTCTAAAATGCTTCCCAGCGCCTGCTGTACACCTTTTTTATTTTGACTCATAACTTCACAAAGGATGCTTTCCAAGTAAATTCTCTTGCATTTTAGAGTAAAACTCTCCCCTTTATACTAGTTACAGGCAGTGGTTTGTATCCCAAAGCTTTGGTTGGAGTTTTACACACATTTGCAGTTTTTATTTCTTAAAAATGCTTCCCAGCTCCCTCTGCTGTACACTTTTTTTTATTGTAACTCATAACTTCACAAAGGATGGTTTCCTAGTAAATTCTCTTGCTTTTTAGAATAAAACTCTCCCCTTTATACTAGTTACAGGCAGTGGTTTGAATCCCAAAGCTTTGGTTGGAGTTTTACACACATTTGCAGTTTTTATTGCTTAAAAATGCTTCCCAGCACCTGCTGTACACTTTTTTTTACTTTAACTCATAACTTCACAAAGGATGCTTTCCCAGTAAATTGTCTTGCCTTTTCGAGTAGAACTCTCCCCTTTATACTAGTTACAGGCAGCGGATTGAATCCCAAAGCTTTGGTTGGAGTTTGACACACATTTTCTGTTTTTATTGCTTAAAAATGCTTCGCAGCGCCTGCTGTACACTTTTTTATTTTCATTTTTAAATTCACAAAGGATGCTTTCCCAGTAAAGTCTCTTGCTTTTTAGAGCAAAACTCTCCCCTTTATACTAGTTACAGGCAGTGGTTTGAATCCCAAAGCTTTGGTTGGAGTTTTACACACATTTGCTGTTTTTATTGCTTAAAAATGCTCCCCAGCTCCCTCTGCTGTACACTTTTTTTTATTGAAACTCATAACTTCACAAAGGATGGTTTCCCAGTAAAGTCTCTTGCTTTTTAGAGTAAAACTCTCCCCTTTATACTAGTTACAGGCAGTGGTTTGAATCCCAAAGCTTTGGTTGGAGTTTAACAAACATTTGCTGTTTTTATTGCTTAAAAATGCTCCCCAGCTCCCTCTGCTGTACACTTTTTTTATTGAAACTCATAACTTCACAAAGGATGCTTTCCAAGTAAATTCTCTTGCATTTTCGAGTAAAACTATCCCCTTTATAATAGTTACAGGCATTGGTTTGAATCCAAAAGCTTTGGTTGGAGTTTTACAAACATTTGCAGTTTTTATTGCTGAAAAATCCTTCCCATCGTCTGCTGTACACTTTTTTTTTATGTACTCATAACTTCACAAAGGATGCTTTCCCAGTAAATTCTCTTGCATTTTCGAGTAAAACTCTCCCCTTTATACTAGTTACAGGCACTGGTTTTAACCCCAAAGCTTTGGTTGGAGTTTTACACACATTTGCAGTTTTTATTGCTTAAAAATGCTTCCCAGCTCCCTCTGCTGTACACTTTTTTTTATTGTAACTCATAACTTCACAAAGGATGCTTTCCCAGTAAATTATCTTGCTTTTTAGAGTAAAAATCTCCCCTTTATACGAGTTACTGGCAGTGGTTTGAATCCCAAAGCTTTGGTTGGAGTTTTACAAACATTTGCAGTTTTTATTGCTGAAAAATGCTTCCCAGCGCCTGCTGTACACTTTTTTTATTTTGACTCATAACTTCACTAAGGATGCTTTCCCAGTAAATTATCTTGCTTTTTAGAGTAAAACTATCCCCTTTATACGAGTTACAGGCAGTGGTTTGAATCCCAAAGCTTTGGTTGGAGTTTTACACACATTTGCAGTTTTTATTGCTTAAAAATGCTTCCCAGCTCCCTCTGCTGTACACTTTTTTTATAGTAACTCATTACTTCACTCAGGATGCTTTCCCAGTAAAGTCTCTTGTTTTTTAGAGTAAAACTCTCCCCTTTATACTAGTTACAGGCAGTGGTTTGAATCCCAAAGCTTTGGTTGGAGTTTTACAAACATTTGCAGTTTTTATTGCTGAAAAATCCTTCCCAGCGTCTGCTGTACACTTTTTTTTATTTTGACTCATAACTTCACAAAGGATGCTTTCGAAGTAAATTCTCTTGCATTTTCGAGTAAAACTCTCCCCTTTATAATAGTTACAGGCATTGGTTTGAATCCAAAAGCTTTGGTTGGAGTTTAACAAACATTTGCTGTTTTTATTGCTTAAAAATGCTCCCCAGCTCCCTCTGCTGTACACTTTTTTTATTGAAACTCATAACTTCACAAAGGATGCTTTCCCAGTAAATTATCTTGCTTTTTAGAGTAGAACTCTCCCCTTTATACTATTTCCAGGCAGTGGTTTGAATCCCAAAGCTTTGGTTTGAGTTTTACACACATTTGCTGTTTTTTTTGCTGAAAAATGCTTCCCAGCTCCCTCTGCTGTATACGTTTTTTTATTGTAACTCATAACTTCACAAAGGATGCTTTCCCAGTAAATTGTCTTGCCTTTTCGAGTAGAACGCTCCCCTTTATACTAGTTACAGGCAGCGGATTGAATCCCAAAGCTTTGGTTGGAGTTTGACACACATTTGCTGTTTTTATTGCTTAAAAATGCTTCGCAGCGCCTGCTGTACACTTTTTTATTTTCACTTTTAAATTCACAAAGGATGCTTTCCCAGTAAAATCTCTTGCTTTTTAGAGTGAAACTCTCCCCTATATACTAGTTACAGGCAGTGGTTTGAATCCCAAAGCTTTGGTTGGAGTTTTACACACATTTGCTGTTTTTATGACTTAAAAATGCTTCCCAGCTCCCTCTGCTGTACACTTTTTTTAGTGTAACTCATAACTTCACAAAGGATGGTTTCCCAGTTAATTTTCTTGCTTTTTAGAATAAAATTCTCCCTTTTATACTAGTTACAGGCAGTGGTTTGAATCCCAAAGCTTTGGTTGGAGTTTTACAAACATTTGCAGTTTTTATTGCTGAAACTTTTTCATTTTGACTCATAACTTCACAAAGGATGCTTTCCAAGTAAATTCTCTTGCATTTAAGAGTAAAACTCTCCCCTATATACTAGTTACAGGCAGTGGTTTGAATCCCATAGCTTTGGTTGGAGTTTTACACACATTTGCAGTTTTTATTGCTTAAAAATGCTTCCCAGCTCCCTCTGCTGTACACTTTTTTTTATTGTAACTCATAACTTCACAAAGCATGCTTTCCCAGTAAATTCTCTTGCTTTTTAGAGTAAAACTCTCCCCTTTATACTAGTTACAGGCAGTGGTTTGAATCCCAAAGCTTTGGTTAGAGTTTAACAAACATTTGCTGTTTTTATTGCTTAAAAATGCTCCCCAGCTCCCTCTGCTGTACACTTTTTTTATTTTCACTTATAACTTCACAAAGGATGCTTTCCCAGTAAAGTCTCTTGCTTTTTCGAGTAAAACTCTCCCATTTATACTAGTTACAGGCAGTGGTTTGTATCCCAAAGCTTTGGTTGGAGTTTTACACACATTTGCAGTTTTTATTGCTTAAAAATGCTTCCCAACACCTGCTGTACACTTTTTTTTTACTTTAACTCATAACTTCACAAAGGATGCTTTCCCAGTAAATTCTCTTGCCTTTTCGAGTAGAACTCTCCCCTTTATACTAGTTACAGGCAGCGGATTGAATCCCAAAGCTTTGGTTGGAGTTTGACACACATTTGCTGTTTTTATTGCTTAAAAATGCTTCGCAGCGCCTGCTGTACACTTTTTTATTTTCACTTTTAAATTCACAAAGGATGTTTTCCCAGTAAAGTCTCTTGCTTTTTAGAGTAAAACTCTCCCCTTTATCCGAGTTACAAGCAGTGGTTTGAATCCCAAAGCTTTGGTTGGAGTTTGACACACATTTGCTGTTTTTATTGCTTAAAAATGCTTCGCAGCGCCTGCTGTACACTTTTTTATTTTCACTTTTAAATTCACAAAGGATGCTTTCCCAGTAAATTCTCTTGCCTTTTCGAGTAGAACTCTCCCCTTTATACTAGTTACAGGCACTGGTTTTAATCCCAAAGCTTTGGTTGGAGTTTGACACACATTTGCTGTTTTTATTGCTTAAAAATGCTTCGCAGCGCCTGCTGTACACTTTTTTCATTGTCACTTTTAAATTCACAAAGGATGCTTTCCCAGTAAAGTCTCTTGCTTTTTAGAGTAAAACTCTCCCCTTTATCCGAGTTACAAGCAGTGGTTTGAATCCCAAAGCTTTGTTGGAGTTTTACACACATCTGCTGTTTTTATTGCTTAAAAATGCTTTCCAGCTCCCTCTGCTGTACACTTTTTTTTATTGTAACTCATAACTTCACAAAGGATGCTTTCCCAGTAAATTCTCTTGCTTTTTAGAGTAAAAATCTCCCCTTTATACGAGTTACTGGCAGTGGTTTGAATCCCAAAGCTTTGGTTGGAGTTTTACAAACATTTGCAGTTTTTATTGCTGAAAAATGCTTCCCAGCGCCTGCTGTACACTTTTTTTATTTTGACTCATAACTTCACTAAGGATGTTTTCCCAGTAAAGTCTCTTGCTTTTTAGAGTAAAACTCTCCCCTTTATCCGAGTTACAAGCAGTGGTTTGAATCCCAAAGCTTTGGTTGGAGTTTGACACACATTTGCTGTTTTTATTGCTTAAAAATGCTTCGCAGCGCCTGCTGTACACTTTTTTATTTTCACTTTTAAATTCACAAAGGATGCTTTCCCAGTAAATTCTCTTGCCTTTTCGAGTAGAACTCTCCCCTTTATACTAGTTACAGGCACTGGTTTTAATCCCAAAGCTTTGGTTGGAGTTTGACACACATTTGCTGTTTTTATTGCTTAAAAATGCTTCGCAGCGCCTGCTGTACACTTTTTTCATTGTCACTTTTAAATTCACAAAGGATGCTTTCCCAGTAAAGTCTCTTGCTTTTTAGAGTAAAACTCTCCCCTTTATCCGAGTTACAAGCAGTGGTTTGAATCCCAAAGCTTTGTTGGAGTTTTACACACATCTGCTGTTTTTATTGCTTAAAAATGCTTTCCAGCTCCCTCTGCTGTACACTTTTTTTTATTGTAACTCATAACTTCACAAAGGATGCTTTCCCAGTAAATTCTCTTGCTTTTTAGAGTAAAAATCTCCCCTTTATACGAGTTACTGGCAGTGGTTTGAATCCCAAAGCTTTGGTTGGAGTTTTACAAACATTTGCAGTTTTTATTGCTGAAAAATGCTTCCCAGCGCCTGCTGTACACTTTTTTTATTTTGACTCATAACTTCACTAAGGATGCTTTCCCAGTAAATTATCTTGCTTTTTAGAGTAAAACTATCCCCTTTATACGAGTTACAGGCAGTGGTTTGAATCCCAAAGCTTTGGTTGGAGTTTTACACACATTTGCAGTTTTTATTGCTTAAAAATGCTTCCCAGCTCCCTCTGCTGTACACTTTTTTTATAGTAACTCATTACTTCACTCAGGATGCTTTCCCAGTAAAGTCTCTTGTTTTTTAGAGTAAAACTCTCCCCTTTATACTAGTTACAGGCAGTGGTTTGAATCCCAAAGCTTTGGTTGGAGTTTTACAAACATTTGCAGTTTTTATTGCTGAAAAATCCTTCCCAGCGTCTGCTGTACACTTTTTTTTATTTTGACTCATAACTTCACAAAGGATGCTTTCGAAGTAAATTCTCTTGCATTTTCGAGTAAAACTCTCCCCTTTATAATAGTTACAGGCAATGGTTTGAATCCAAAAGCTTTGGTTGGAGTTTAACAAACATTTGCTGTTTTTATTGCTTAAAAATGCTCCCCAGCTCCCTCTGCTGTACACTTTTTTTATTGAAACTCATAACTTCACAAAGGATGCTTTCCCAGTAAATTATCTTGCTTTTTAGAGTAGAACTCTCCCCTTTATACTATTTCCAGGCAGTGGTTTGAATCCCAAAGCTTTGGTTTGAGTTTTACACACATTTGCTGTTTTTTTTGCTGAAAAATTCTTCCCAGCTCCCTCTGCTGTATACGTTTTTTTATTGTAACTCATAACTTCACAAAGGATGCTTTCCCAGTAAATTGTCTTGCCTTTTCGAGTAGAACGCTCCCCGTTATACTAGTTACAGGCAGCGGATTGAATCCCAAAGCTTTGGTTGGAGTTTGACACACATTTGCTGTTTTTATTGCTTAAAAATGCTTCGCAGCGCCTGCTGTACACTTTTTTATTTTCACTTTTAAATTCACAAAGGATGCTTTCCCAGTAAAGTCTCTTGCTTTTTAGAGTAAAACTCTCCCCTTTATACTAGTTACAGGCAGTGGTTTGAATCCCAAAGCTTTGGTTGGAGTTTTACACACATTTGCTGTTTTTATTGCTTAAAAATGCTCCCCAGCTCCCTCTGCTGTACACTTTTTTTTATTGAAACTCATAACTTCACAAAGGATGCTTTCCCAGTACATTCTCTTGCTTTTTAGAGTAAAACTCTCCCCTTTATACTATTTACAGGCAGTGGTTTGAATCCCAAAGATTTGGTTGGAGTTTTACACACATTTGCTGTTTTTATGACTTAAAAATGCTCCCCAGCTCCCTCTGCTGTGCACTTTTTTTTTGTAACTCATAACTTCACAAAGATGCTTTCCCAGTAAATTCTCTTGCTTTTTTGAGTAAAACTCTCCCCTTTAAACTAGTTACAGGCAGTGATTTGAATCCCAAAGCTTTGGTTGGAGTTTTACACACATTTGCAGTTTCTATTGCTTAAAAATGCTTCCCAGCTCCCTCTGCTGCACACTTTTTTTAGTGTAACTCATAACTTCACAAAGGATGGTTTCCCAGTTAATTTTCTTGCTTTTTAGAATAAAATTCTCCCTTTTATACTAGTTACAGGCAGTGGTTTGAATCCCAAAGCTTTGGTTGGAGTTTTACAAACATTTGCAGTTTTTATTGCTGAAACTTTTTCATTTTGACTCATAACTTCACAAAGGATGCTTTCCAAGTAAATTCTCTTGCATTTAAGAGTAAAACTCTCCCCTATATACTAGTTACAGGCAGTGGTTTGAATCCCATAGCTTTGGTTGGAGTTTTACACACATTTGCAGTTTTTATTGCTTAAAAATGCTTCCCAGCTCCCTCTGCTGTACACTTTTTTTTATTGTAACTCATAACTTCACAAAGCATGCTTTCCCAGTAAATTCTCTTGCTTTTTAGAGTACAACTCTCCCCTTTATACTAGTTACAGGCAGTGGTTTGAATCCCAAAGCTTTGGTTAGAGTTTAACAAACATTTGCTGTTTTTATTGCTTAAAAATGCTCCCCAGCTCCCTCTGCTGTACACTTTTTTTATTTTCACTTATAACTTCACAAAGGATGCTTTCCCAGTAAAGTCTCTTGCTTTTTCGAGTAAAACTCTCCCATTTATACTAGTTATAGGCAGTGGTTTGTATCCCAAAGCTTTGGTTGGAGTTTTACACACATTTGCAGTTTTTATTGCTTAAAAATGCTTCCCAACACCTGCTGTACACTTTTTTTTACTTTAACTCATAACTTCACAAAGGATGCTTTCCCAGTAAATTCTCTTGCCTTTTCGAGTAGAACTCTCCCCTTTATACTAGTTACAGGCAGCGGATTGAATCCCAAAGCTTTGGTTGGAGTTTGACACACATTTGCTGTTTTTATTGCTTAAAAATGCTTCGCAGCGCCTGCTGTACACTTTTTTATTTTCACTTTTAAATTCACCAAGGATGCTTTCCCAGTAAAGTCTCTTGCTTTTTAGAGTAAAACTCTCCCCTTTATCCGAGTTACAAGCAGTGGTTTGAATCCCAAAGCTTTGGTTGGAGTTTGACACACATTTGCTGTTTTTATTGCTTAAAAATGCTTCGCAGCGCCTGCTGTACACTTTTTTATTTTCACTTTTAAATTCACAAAGGATGCTTTCCCAGTAAAGTCTCTTGCTTTTTAGAGTAAAACTCTCCCCTTTATACTAGTTACAGGCAGTGGTTTAAATCCCAAAGCTTTGGTTGGAGTTTTACACACATTTGCAGTTTTTATTGCTTAAAAATGCTTCCCAGCGCCTGCTGTACACTTTTTTTATTTTGACTCATAACTTCACAAAGGATGCTTTCCAAGTAAATTCTCTTACATTTAAGAGTAAAACTCTCCCCTTTATACGAGTTACAGGCAGTGGTTTGAATCCCAAAGCTTTGGTTGGAGTTTTACACACATTTGCAGTTTTTATTGCTTAAAAATGCTTCCCAGCTCCCTCTGCTGTGCACTTTTTTTTTTGTAACTCATAACTTCACAAAGATGCTTTCCCAGTAAATTCTCTTGCTTTTTTGAGTAAAACTCTCCCCTTTATACTAGTTACAGGCAGTGGTTTAAATCCCAAAGCTTTGGTTGGAGTTTTACACACATTTGCAGTTTTTATTGCTTAAAAATGCTTCCCAGCGCCTGCTGTACACTTTTTTTATTTTGACTCATAACTTCACAAAGGATGCTTTCCAAGTAAATTCTCTTACATTTAAGAGTAAAACTCTCCCCTTTATACGAGTTACAGGCAGTGGTTTGAATCCCAAAGCTTTGGTTGGAGTTTTACACACATTTGCAGTTTCTATTGCTTAAAAATGCTTCCCAGCTCCCTCTGCTGTACACTTTTTTTAGTGTAACTCATAACTTCACAAAGGATGGTTTCCCAGTTAATTTTCTTGCTTTTTAGAATAAAATTCTCCCTTTTATACTAGTTACAGGTTGTGGTTTGAATCCCAAAGCTTTGGTTGGAGTTTTACACACATTTGCAGTTTTTATTGCTTAAAAATGCTTTCCAGCTCCCTCTGCTGTACACTTTTTTTTATTGTAACTCATAACTTCACAAAGGATGCTTTCACAGTAAATTCTCTTGCTTTTTAGAGTAAAACTCTCCCCTTTATACTAGTTACAGGCAGTGGTTTGAATCCCAAAGCTTTGGTTAGAGTTTAACAAACATTTGCTGTTTTTATTGCTTAAAAATGCTCCCCAGCTCCCTCTGCTGTACACTTTTTTTTATTGAAACTCATAACTTCACAAAGGATGCTTTCCCAGTAAATTATCTTGCTTTTCAGAGTAGAACTCTCCCCTTTATACTAGTTACAGGCAGTGGTTTGAATCCCAAAGCTTTGGTTGGAGTTTTACACACATTTGCAGTTTTTATTGCTTAAAAATGCTTCCCAGCGCCTGCTGTACACTTTTTTTATTTTGACTCATAACTTCACAAAGGATGCTTTCCAAGTAAATTCTCTTACATTTAAGAGTAAAACTCTCCCCTTTATACGAGTTACAGGCAGTGGTTTGAATCCCAAAGCTTTGGTTGGAGTTTTACACACATTTGCAGTTTTTATTGCTTAAAAATGCTTCCCAGCTCCCTCTGCTGTGCACTTTTTTTTTTGTAACTCATAACTTCACAAAGATGCTTTCCAAGTAAAGTCTCTTGTTTTTTTGGAGTATAACTCTCCCCGTTATACTTGTTATGGGCAGTGGTTTGAATCCCAAAGCTTTGGTTGGAGTTTTACACACATTTGCAGTTTTTATTGCTGAAAAATGCTTCCCAGCGCCTGCTGTACACTTTTTTTATTTTGACTCATAACTTCACAAAGGATGCTTTCCAAGTAAATTCTCTTGCATTTAAGAGTAAAACTCTCCCCTTTACACTAGTTACAGGCAGTGGTTTGAATCCCAAAGCTTTGGGTGGAGTTTTACACACATTTGCATTTTTTATTGCTTAAAAATGCTTCCCAGCTCCCTCTGCTGTACACTTTTTTTTATTGTAACTCATAACTTCACAAAGGATGCTTTCCCAGTAAATTCTCTTGCTTTTTAGAGTAAACCTCTCCCCTTTATACTAGTTACAGGCAGTGGTTTGAATCCCAAAGATTTGGTTGGAGTTTTACAAACATTTGCGGTTTTTATTGCTGAAAAATCCTTCCCAACGTCTGCTGTACACTTTTTTTTATTGTAACTCATAACTTCACAAAGGATGGTTTCCCAGTAAATTCTCTTGCATTTTGGAGTATAACTCTCCCCGTTAAACTAGTTACAGGTAGTGGTTTGAATCCCAAAGCTTTGGTTGGAGTTTTACACACATTTGCAGTTTTTATTGCTTAAAAATGCTCCCCAGCTCCCTCTGCTGTACACTTTTTTTATTGAAACTCATAACTTCACAAAGGATGCTTTCCCAGTAAATTATCTTGCTTTTTAGAGTAGAACTCTCCCCTTTATACTAGTTCCAGGCAGTGGTTTGAATCCCAAAGCTTTGGTTGGAGTTTTACACACATTTGCTGTTTTTATTGCTTAAAAATGCTTCTCAGTGCCTGCTGTACACTTTTTTTAATTTTGACTCATAACTTCACAAAGGATGCTTTCCAAGTAAAGTCTCTTGTTTTTTGGAGTATAACTCTCCCCGTTATACTCGTTACGGGCAGTGGTTTGAATCCCAAAGCTTTGGTTGGAGTTTTACACACATTTGCAGTTTTTATTGCTGAAAAATGCTTCCCAGCGCCTGCTGTACACTTCTTTTATTTTGACTCATAACTTCACAAAGGATGCTTTCCCAGTACATTCTATTGCTTTTTAGAGTAAAACTCTCCCCTTTATACTAGTTACAGGCAGTGGTTTGAATCCCAAAGCTTTGGTTGGAACTTTACACACATTTGCAGTTTTTATTGCTTAAAAATTCTTCCCAGCACCTGCTGTACACTTTTTTTTACTTTAACTCATAACTTCACAAAGGATGCTTTCCCAGTAAATTCTCTTTCCTTTTCGAGTAGAACTCTCCCCTTTATACTTGTTACAGGCAGCGGATTGAATCCCAAAGCTTTGGTTGGAGTTTTACACACATTTGCTGTTTTTATTGCTCGAAAATGCTTCCCAGCACCTGCTGTACACTTTTTTTATTTTGACTCATAACTTCACAAAGGATGCTTTCCCAGTAAATTCTCTTGCCTTTTCGAGTAGAACTCTCCCCTTTATACTTGTTACAGGCAGCGGATTGAATCCCAAAGCTTTGGTTGGAGTTTGACACACATTTGCTGTTTTTATTGCTTAAAAATGCTTCGCAGCGCCTGCTGTACACTTTTTTTATTGTCACTTTTAAATTCACAAAGGATGCTTTCCCAGTAAAGTCTCTTGCTTTTTATAGTAAAACTCTCCCCTTTATCCGAGTTACAAGCAGTGGTTTGAATCCCAAAGCTTTGGTTGGAGTTTTACACACATTTGCTGTTTTTATTGCTTAAAAATGCTTCCCAGCGCCTGCTGTACACTTTTTTTATTTTCACTTATAACTTCACAAAGGATGCTTTCCCAGTAAAGTCTCTTGCTTTTTCGAGTAAAACTCTCCCATTTATACTAGTTACAGGCAGTGGTTTAAATCCCAAAGCTTTGGTTGGAGTTTTACACACATTTGCTGTTTTTATTGCTCTAATATGCTTCCCAGCACCTGCTTGTTAGATATATCTTAGTAGTTATCATTTATTTGCTTAGCTTGCATTAGTATTTTGCATTAGTAGCCTGCATTAGTATTATGGACAATATTTAGATAGAAAGATGTCTCGCCTTCAAGAAGATGACTCAGCAACATTTGATGGAAGGGCGCCTTGACCAAGGACGTGATCGGATGTGGTCGGGGACGGGACAGGTGTCGTCTGGTCCTATGTTTTGTGTTGTGTCTTAATGCTTAGAATATTATGTCTTGTAGAACTCTCCTATTTTCAAATAAATGTAGGAGCGACGGGGGAGATTGTTTAGAGCGTGTTGAGAGGCTGTAATCTGAACAATCTCCCATGCGCCCTCCTCATGAGTAAAATGACCAACGTCTTCATTCCTTTTGTGTTTATTCATTATAATGTTTGGTGAGATAAATCCAACATTAAATTGGTCCTTCGAGCCGGATGTCAACACACCCGAGGATTCCAGTTGTGGAGCCGACACCCAGTTAAGAGACCGTGGCCACGGCAATTGAGACCCTTTCCGGGACTGGTCTTCGTACTCCTCAACTGGGATCTGAAGGTTGACGACAATCCACAGGATTGAAGACGACTGGTGAGTTAAATTTTTAAAAATTTTTTGAATGTATCGCGCGACAAAGAAGTCTGCGGCGAAATAAACCTTGTGTAATACTAGTCACTGGCAAGTAAATGGACGGCAGAGTCCTACAAATTCCGCATGGACGGCGGAGTCCGACAAATTCCGCATGGACGGCGGAGTCCTATACGTGCTAAAATTCCGTGTTAAAATAAAAAAAAAAATTCAAAAAATAAAGGACGGCGGAGTCCTAGACGTACTTAAAATTCCGTACCTTCGTGTTTCCGTGTTTCCATGTTTTCAGTGTGTTTGTTAAAACGTTACTAATATTCGTGTGTGTGTGTGTAAAAGTATGGATGTAAGAGACTGGATTGTAAGTGACAACTGAGTTTGGAAGCAGAGGCAAGAATCCTCCGCCCCATTCGGGGTAGAAGGTTGAGGTTTACCATAACTCAGACATTCATTGTCACCCAGTCATATGTTTGAATAAAGTCAGTATTAGGTCACTCTAGGTGCGAAATAAACTGACTTCCAAATTCACAAAAATGGGAAACAATAACAATAAAACGAATCCAACAGAAAGCCTGACGTGTAAAGACTGGCAATGTGTACAACTTCAAAACCCTTCCAAAATAAAACATTTAAACACGCGGATAACCAAATACGGTTTCGCTGGCTAGCTAAATTCGCAAAAATTAGTTCAACTTCGAAACAAAATAGAGGGTCGACACAAAAAATAATATATCACAAATGGAAAAAGATGGATTTGACGACTTACTTTTTGGCTAAACATGGCGTCTAAAAGAGAAAAAGGATAGGAGAAAAAGAAATTTACTATCAAGGCAAAAAGAGAGATAATTTTAGAGGACGCGGCAGAGGCCGTGGGATGGTAAGATATGGTCGAAAATATTATGATAATAACATCTGTTGGTGCTGTGGAGATAAAGGCCACATCGCACGTAACTGCCCTAAGAAAAATAACAGAGAATATGGACAAACAACCGCATGACTAAGCCAACCTGATTCCCAACTCAACAAATCCTCTTGTTTAATTATTACAGAGAATGAGGAAGTGGATTTCAATTTACAGGACATTCTGAGTTTGGACACAAAAAAAAAAAAAAAAAAAAAAACTGAAATAACCTTGTCAATAAATGGGAAAGAAATGAAATTTCCTTGCGATACAAAAGCATGTAGGGAAAAGATCCCAGGTTCCAAACTATCGGGACATAAGGCAATAGTTAAATCTGCAAATACGCAAATTACTTTTGCCATGGAACTTGAACTTGAGCCTGTGTGGATTAGAGAGAGTTCGCCCTCAGGGGAGAACTTGTAAAATGCCAATTTTCAAAGTCCCGGAGTGCCCTGTGAATTTGTTGGGAAGAGATGGCTTATTCCAACTAGGACTTATACTCATTCCATCTTCAAATAAAAATATTGTAGTGAAACGAAAACATGAATTAAAAAGAGAAGATCTCTATATGACACTGGAAAGCAGACAGAATACATTCTATTACACAATCGATATCCCTGACAAACCACCGTTAAACATGGGAGAGACTCTGATGTCTGCAGCCTTGCAGCTTATCACACAAATAGAAGATAAAAAAAACAGTGATGAGCTGCATATAACACTGTGGTACAAAAACACATCGGGTCCAGACTCAGTATATGAAAACAAGTTACGACATGCGACACATGATAACATTACTGTGGATTATCTGTACTCAGACAATAAAGCAAAAGTCGCGGCAGGAATTATTTTATCAGACAAATTAAAGGAACTGTATAAAAATACAAGTGTCCCACATATTTCAATGTGCAAAGATTATGACTCACAGTGGAAATGTGTGGGAACATTAGTAAAACAAGGACAAGAGGCAGATGATTGGCAACAAATAGAAAACGACCTCGAATACAGTGCATCAACTGGTCTAATCAGGAAGGCAATATTTTGGACAATGCAGGGTGATGAAGGGAGACACATGCATCCTGTATGATTAGACCAGATGATTCTCACTGAAATTGATGAAGAGATGTTGAAAACAGTTCCACAAAAGTTATGGTCCGCAGGACCATTCGATGTAGGCCTTATTAAAGGGGCTTTACCAGTACAAATTAGACCAAAAACGGAATATAGGCCAGGGATTCGTCAATATCCATTAAAACCGGATGCACATGAAGGAATCAAACCGGTAATTGAAGCACTAATTAAAGCAGGAGTTATAGTGGCGTGTCCAGATTCACCATGTAACACACCAATTTTTCCCGTGAAAAAGGCCCCACCTTCAGTCGGTTGGAGGATGGTACAAGATTTGCAAGCTGTAAATTCTGCAGTGATACAGAGAGCAGCATGTGTACCAGATCCACACACATTGTTAAATTCATTAAGAGCAGACGCTACTGTGTTTACAGTAGTGGACATAAGCAATGCTTTCTTTTCTATACCAATAGAAGAGAACAGTCAATTTGGTTTGCATTCACATTTGAGGGAAAGAAATATACATTTACTAGATTACCACAAGGTTACTGTGAAAGTCCAACAATTTATTCACAAATAATGACAACAAGCATGTCTACATTCACTCCCCCAGGAGGGAGCCAAATCTTATTATATGTCGATGATGTGCTTTTGGCATCTCCAGATGGAGAGACATGCATCAAAGATTCATTAGCCTTACTGCATCATCTAGCAGAGGAGGGACATAAAGTAAACAAAAATAAATTGCAATGGTGTAAAAAGCAAGTCAAATATCTAGGACATAATCTGAGTGTAGGAGGAAGGACTATATTAGAAGACAGAAAAACTATAGTTTTAAAAGCCCCTAAACCGCAAACAAAGAAACATATGATGTCATTTTTAGGCCTGACAAATTATTGTAGAGCATGGATTCCAAACTATGCAGAAATTATTGCACCATTGTCAAAATTGATGTATGAAGCAGACCTTAAAATGACATCACCTGTTCAATGGAATACAAGAGGCAGAAAAGGCCTTCTGTGACATTAAACAACATTTGGTGTCCAGTACTGCGCTCGGCCCTTCCGGAATTATGATAAACCATTCATTCAGATTGTAGATTGTAAACACTATTACATGACCTCCGTACTTACACAACAATATGGTGATAAGCTGAGACCAATAGCTTATTTTTCAACTAGACTAGACAACGTGACGTGTGCATTACCTGCATTGTGTCAGAGCAGTTGTGGCAGCTTCAATGGCAATAGAGAGCAGTTCCACAATTGTGTTATTTCATCCATTAACTCTTAAAGTGCCCACATACAGTGTCTGCTCTCCTATTGCAAACCAATATGGCGTTTTTATCACCTGCAAGACTATTTATCTTGCATGGCCATCTTGCTGTCACAACCACATTTGACTGTTGAGCGATGCACAACCTTAAATCCAGCCACACTAATACCCTTACCTGATGAGGGCACGCAGCATGATTGTCAGGAATTGGCTGAAAAAACTGCTAAATGTAGAAATGATTTGAAAGATCAACCTTTGAATAATGGACAGGTTCTGTATGTAGATGGTTCTTCGAAAAAAAATGAACTAGGAAAGATAAAAACAGGTTACGCAGTAGTAACTGATACTGTTGTGCTAAAAGCTGAGTCGCTACCGTCACACTACTCTGCCCAAGCTGCTGAATTAGTAGCATTAACCGAAGCATGCAAAATGATGATAAACAAGGATGTTACAATCTATACTGATAGCCAATATGCGTATTCCACAGTTCATGTTTTTGCACAATATTGGGATAACAGAGGAATGATTACATCAACAGGGAAACCAGTAACGCATGCTGAATTACTTAAACAATTGTTACAGGCAGTGCAGCATCCACGAAAAGTGGCAATTTGCAAATGTGTTGCACATACATCTGGCACTGACAAAATTTCTCGAGGGAATGCATTTGCGGACAAAACCGCGAAAAAGGCAGCCTATAAACCATTTTTGGGTTTAATAAAAAATATTGAGCAACAGACCTTAGATGACCAAACACTAAAAGATATGCAACAACAGAGTCCACAACAAGAACGCAATTATTGGGAAAAACGAGGTTCAAGGCTACAAAATGATATTTATATTAGCACAGAAGGGAAACAAATACTTCCAAAGAACCTATTCAAATGGGCTGCTATATTGAGCCATGGTGTGTCACATGTCTCAACAGGAGGGATGGTGGCACAGATACATCGACACTTTACAACCTATGGTTTCAATTTATATGCAAAGAATTATTGTAGAGCATGCATGATCTGTGCACGACATAATCCTCAAGGGCAATTACGACCTACTAGAGGTCAATTTCCAGTGCCTACATACCCCTTCCAACGCATTCACATGGATTATATAGAATTAAATCAAAGTGAAGGAAAGAAATACTGTTTGGTTATCATAGATGCATTTTCTAAATGGATCGAATTATTCCCAACAAAATCACCTGATGCTCTGACGGTGGCAAAAGCACTATGTAAAGACATCATTCCAAAATATGGCATACCTGAAACCATTTACAGTGATAATGGGACTCATTTTGTAAATCAAATAATCAATAAAATAGGAACCATGTTCCACATCAATTTGAAAAACCATTGTGCTTACCACCACCCTCAGAGTGTAGGTCGAGTGGAAAGAATGAATGGGACAATAAAAAATAGCAGAAAGAAACACGTGGGTTCATTTAACACACTGTAAAAGAGTCATTTCAGCTGAGTACTCAAATAGGGAAGGTGAGCAAAAGTCTGATAACGGAGCGGGAGCAGATGTGTAGATTCTGAAAACGCTTGCTGGTCAGTGAAGAAAAAAGACACCAACCCGTTTAGTGAGAACTCAGCAGAATGGCACACCCGCGTTGGTTACGAGATTCGATGAGTTGTTACATAGCAACTTTGGTTACTATAGTGTTGATTTTGTTTTGTGGTACATGGGACGTCCCACCCTAAATGATACAACGCATTTTTTAGATAGGAAATCACCTACCAACTGGACCAATATGACCAACCCAATAATAAAAAATTTGGAAGCATTAACTCGTACCAAAAGGAGTACAGTTGATGATCAGAACTGTGGGCATGACCTCCAAATGCGGCAAAACAGTTTAATATTTTGTGCCTCCCAAAATCAAGATACTTTAATCATAATTCCATATGCGGCTCTCACCAATGATGCTCAAGAGAATGGGCAGAATTGAGGATTGGTGAAACAGGTTATGATTGGTCCAGTTGGTCACAAAAAAATAGCAAAAGAATATAGAAAGAAGTTTAACATAAGCAAAATGGCCCATAGTTTAATATTGAAATACAAATCAAGTCACCCAGTGTGTTTGATGATGAGTTTGTGGGCATATTCTGGCGGAAAAGATCCCCACTTCCGAGTAGCATTGTGTTATGGCAACCGTGTTGAACCAGAAATGCCATTAAAAAAACTTCAAAGAAAAGTGAACACATTTTAATGGTTAATAACATAACTACTTATGATTGGTTCCTTGTAGTCACAGGAGTTTCGGGACAAAATTCTATTCTAGTAGCACCGAATAATTTCACTTGTATAAACATGATTAGTAAAGGAAAAAAAAATAAAAAATAGGACCACTTAACGACACACGGTGTAAAGTAACCTTAAAAGTCGGACCAAAATTTATGCCAGTATCACGAAGCAGCAGCTGGTGGTGGTCCGGAGATGATAGACTGTTTGATAGATTACCTAAAGATCTGGATTGTGAACTATTATCACTTTGATATTGCATGTGTCAGTATACCCTATGCCTGTTCAAGATTTAATGGAAAGGGCACCAATGTTTTTGTCCAATCTAGAACATAGACAAAAAATAGATTTATCCTGGCAGAGGCCAAATTATCCAACATAAAATATACATCAACGCCATAGGTGTTCCTCATGGGGTTCCTAATCAATACAAATTAGCTGACCAAGTTGCAGGAGGACTTCATATGCTGGTGGTGTACGATTAATAAAAATGTTGATAGGATAAACTACATCCACTTCAATGTACAGAGATTAGGAAATTGGACTCAGAGTGGGTTGGAAGCTGTACATGAGCAGCTCAAGGCTACCTCTTTAATGACGTTCCAGAATCGCATAGCTGTCGACATGCTCCTCGCAAGAGAGGGAGGTGTTTGTGGTATGTTTGGAGAACAATGTTGTACATACATTCCAAACAATACTGCTGCGGATGGAAGCTTGACCAGAGCCATCGATGGTCTACGGACCCTCAATCACAAGATGAAGAGCCACTCTGGGGTAGACACTTCTTTGTGGGACAGCTGGATGGACGTTTTTGGTAAATATAAAACCCTAATTTCACCAATATTGATATCAATTGCTGTTTTTGCAGCCATTCTGACATTTTGTGGATGTTGTTGTATCCCATGCATTCGAGCTTTAATCAGTAGATTAATCACCACAGCCATAACCCCCATGGAGAACCGTATGGAGCTGATGTATCCATTACTGTTTGATAATAAAGATAATGATGATGATAATGATGATGATGATGATTATGCTTTAACTGATTTGTTTCCTGATCCAGATGATTACGATGTTTAAACTATAACATTCATGTATGACAAATCTACTCTGGGTGTAAATGTATTTGTTTCATAAAAATGATTCTACAGTTAAAAATCGAAATGAAGTGACTGTAAGATGATATGAGAATTTGTGCAAATACATGATAAACAGGAGGGAAATGTTAGATATATTGTAGTAGTTATCATTTATTTGCTTAGCTTGCATTAGTATTTTGCATTAGTAGCTTGCATTAGTATTATGGACAATATTTAGATAGAAAGATGTCTCGCCTTCAAGAAGATGACTCAGCAACATTTGATGGAAGGGCGCCTTGACCAAGGACGTGATCGGATGTGGTCGGGGACGGGACAGGTGTCGTCTGGTCCTATGTTTTGTGTTGTGTCTTAATGCTTAGAATATTATGTCTTGTAGAACCCTCCTATTTTCAAATAAATGTAGGAGCGACGGGGGAGATTGTTTAGAGCGTGTTGAGAGGCTGTAACCTGAACAATCTCCCATGCGCCCTCCTCATGAGTAAAATGACCAACGTCTTCATTCCTTTTGTGTTTATTCATTATAATGTTTGGTGAGATAAATCCAACATGCTGTACACTTTTTTTATTTTGACTCATAACTTCACAAAGGATGCTTTCCAAGTAAATTCTCTTGCATTTTAGAGCTAAACTCTCCCCTTTATACTAGTTACAGGCAGTGGTTTGTATCCCAAAGCTTTGGTTGGAGTTTTACACACATTTGCAGTTTTTATTTCTTAAAAATGCTTCCCAGCGCCTGCTGTACACTTTTTTTATTGTCACTTTTAAATTCACAAAGGATGCTTTCCCAGTAAATTCTCTTGCCTTTTCGAATAGAACTCTCCCCTTTATACTAGTTACAGGCAGCGGATTGAATCCCAAAGCTTTGGTTGGAGTTTGACACACATTTGCTGTTTTTATTGCTTAAAATTGCTTCGCAGCGCCTGCTGTACACTTTTTTATTTTCACTTTTAAATTCACAAAGGATGCTTTCCCAGTAAAGTCTCTTGCCTTTTAGAGTAAAACTCTCCCCTTTATCCGAGTTACAAGCAGTGGTTTGAATCACAAAGCTTTGGTTGGAGTTTGACACACATTTGCTGTTTTTATTGCTTAAAAATGCTTTGCAGCGCCTGCTGTACACTTTTTTATTTTCACTTTTAAATTCACAAAGGATGCTTTCCCAGTAAAGTCTCTTGCTTTTTAGAGTAAAACTCTCCCCTTTATCCGAGTTACAAGCAGTGGTTTGAATCACAAAGCTTTGGTTGGAGTTTTACACACATTTGCAGTTTTTATTGCTTAAAAATGCTCCACAGCTCCCCCTGCTGTACACTTTTTTTATTTTGACTCATAACTTCACAAAGGATGCTTCCCAGTACATTCTCTTGCTTTTTAGAGTAAAACTCTCCCCTTTATAATAGTTACAGGCAGTGGTTTGAATCCCAAAGCTTTGGTTGGAGTTTAACAAACATTTGCTGTTTTTATTGCTTAAAAATGCTCCCCAGCTCCCTCTGCTGTACACTTTTTTTATTGAAACTCATAACTTCACAAAGGATGCTTTCCCAGTAAAGTCTCTTGCTTTTTAGAGTAAAACTCTCCAATTTATACTAGTTACAGGCAGTGGTTTGAATCCCAAAGCTTTGGTTGGAGTTTTACAAACATTTGCAGTTTCTATTGCTGAAAAATCCTTCCCAGCGTCTGCTGTACACTTTTTTTTATTTTGACTCATAACTTCACAAAGGATGCTTTCCAAGTAAATTCTCTTGCATTTTCGAGTAAAACTCTCCCCTTTATAATAGTTACAGGCTTTGGTTTGAATCCAAAAGCTTTGGTTGGAGTTTTACAAACATTTGCAGTTTTTATTGCTGAAAAATCCTTCCCAGCGTCTGCTGTACACTTTTTTTTATTGTAACTCATAACTTCACAAAGGATGGTTTCCCAGTAAATTCTCTTGCATTTTGTAGTATAACTCTCCCCGTTATACTAGTTACAGGCAGTGGTTTGAATCCCAAAGCTTTGGTTGGAGTTTTACACACATTTGCAGTTTTTATTGCTTAAAAATGCTTCCCAGCTCCCTCGGCTGTACACTTTTTTTTATTGTAACTCATAACTTCACAAAGGATGCTTTCCCAGTAAATTCTCTTGCTTTTTAGAGTAAAACTCTCCCCTTTATACGAGTTACAGGCAGTGGTTTGAATCCCAAAGCTTTGGTTGGAGTTTAACAAACATTTGCTGTTTTTATTGCTTAAAAATGCTCCCCAGCTCCCTCTGCTGTACACTTTTTTTATTGAAACTCATAACTTCACAAAGGATGCTTTCCCAGTAAATTCTCTTGCTTTTGAGAATAAAACTCTCCCCTTCATACTAGTTACAGGCAGTGGTTTGAATCCCAAAGCTTTGGTTGGAGTTTTACAAACATTTGCAGTTTGTATTGCTTAAAAATGCTTCCCAGCACCTGCTGTACACTTTTTTTATTTTAACTCATAACTTCACAAAGGATGCTTTCCCAGTAAATTCTCTTGCCTTTTCGAGTAGAACTCTCCCCTTTATACTAGTTACAGGCAGCGGATTGAATCCCAAAGCTTTGGTTGGAGTTTGACACACATTTGCTGTTTTTATTGCTTAAAAATGCTTCGCAGCGCCTGCTGTACACTTTTTTATTTTCACTTTTAAATTCACAAAAAGGATGCTTTCCCAGTAAAGTCTCTTGCTTTTTAGAGTAAAACTCTCCCCTTTATCCGAGTTACAAGCAGTGGTTTGAATCCCAAAGCTTTGGTTGGAGTTTGACACACATTTGCTGTTTTTATTGCTTAAAAATGCTTCGCAGCGCCTGCTGTACACTTTTTTATTTTCACTTTTAAATTCACAAAGGATGCTTTCCCAGTAAAGTCTCTTGCTTTTTAGAGTAAAACTCTCCCCTTTATACTAGTTACAGGCAGTGGTTTAAATCCCAAAGCTTTGGTTGGATTTGTACACATATTTGCAGTTTTTATTGCTTAAAAATGCTTCCCAGCGCCTGCTGTACACTTTTTTTATTTTGTCTCATAACTTCAATAAGGATGCTTTCCAAGTAAATTCTCTTACATTTAAGAGTAAAACTCTCCCCTTTATACGAGTTACAGGCAGTGGTTTGAATCCCAAAGATTTGGTTGGAGTTTTACACACATTTGCAGTTTTTATTGCTTAAAAATGCTTCCCAGCTCCCTCTGCTGTACACTTTTTTTTATTGTAACTCATAACTTCACAAAGAATGCTTTCGAAGTAAATTCTCTTGCTTTTTAGAGTAAAACTCTCCCCTTTATACTAGTTACAGGCAGTGGTTTTAATCCCAAAGCTTTGGTTGGAGTTTTACAAACATTTGCTGTTTTTATTGCTTTAAAATGCTCCCAGCTCCCTCTTCTGTACACTTTTTTTATTGAAACTCATAACTTCACAAAGGATGCTTTCCCAGTAAATTCTCTTGCTTTTGAGAATAAAACTCTCCCCTTCATACTAGTTACAGGCAGTGGTTTGAATCCCAAAGCTTTGGTTGGAGTTTTACAAACATTTGCAGTTTGTATTGCTTAAAAATGCTTCCCAGCACATGCTGTACACTTTTTTTATTTTAACTCATAACTTCACAAAGGATGCTTTCCCAGTAAATTCTCTTGCCTTTTCGAGTAGAACTCTCCCCTTTATACTAGTTACAGGCACTGGTTTTAATCCCAAAGCTTTGGTTGGAGTTTGACACACATTTGCTGTTTTTATTGCTTAAAAATGCTTCCCAGCGCCTGCTGTACACTTTTTTTATTTTCACTTATAACTTCGCAAAGGATGCTTTCCCAGTAAAGTCTCTTGCTTTTTCGAGTAAAACTCTCCCCTCTATACTAGTTACAGGCAGTGATTTGAATCCCAAAGCTTTGGTTGGAGTTTTACACACATTTGCTGTTTTTATTGCTCTACAATGCTTCCCAGCGCCTGCTGTACACTTTTTATTTTGACTCATAACTTCACAAAGGATGCTTTCCAAGTAAATTCTCTTGCATTTTAGAGTAAAACTCTCCCCTTTATACTAGTTACAGGCAGTGGTTTGTATCCCAAAGCTTTGGTTGGAGTTTTACACACATTTGCAGTTTTTATTTCTTAAAAATGCTTCCCAGCTCCCTCTGCTGTACACTTTTTTTTATTGTAACTCATAACTTCACAAAGGATGGTTTCCTAGTAAATTCTCTTGCTTTTTAGAATAAAACTCTCCCCTTTATACTAGTTACAGGCAGTGGTTTGAATCCCAAAGCTTTGGTTGGAGTTTTACACACATTTGCAGTTTTTATTGCTTAAAAATGCTCCCCAGCACCTGCTGTACACTTTTTTTTACTTTAACTCATAACTTCACAAAGATGCTTTCCCAGTAAATTCTCTTGCTTTTTAGAATAAAATTCTCCCTTTTATACTAGTTACAGGCAGTGGTTTGAATCCCAAAGCTTTGGTTGGAGTTTTACAAACATTTGCAGTTTTTATTGCTGAAACTTTTTCATTTTGACTCATAACTTCACAAAGGATGCTTTCCAAGTACATTCTCTTGCATTTAAGAGTAAAACTCTCCCCTATATAGTAGTTACAGGCAGTGGTTTGAATCCCAAAGCTTTGGTTGGAGTTTTACACACATTTGCAGTTTTTATTGCTTAAAAATGCTCCCCAGCTCCCTCTGCTGTACACTTTTTTTTATTGTAACTCATAACTTCACAAAGGATGCTTTCCCAGTAAATTCTCTTGCTTTTTAGAGTAAAACTCTCCCCTTTATACTAGTTACAGGCAGTGGTTTTAATCCCAAAGCTTTGGTTGGAGTTTTACAAACATTTGCTGTTTTTATTGCTTTAAAATGCTTCCCAGCTCCCTCTGCTGTACACTTTTTTTTACTTTAACTCATAACTTCACAAAGGATGCTTTCCCAGTAAATTCTCTTGCCTTTTCGAGTAGAACTCTCCCCTTTATACTAGTTACAGGCAGTGGTTTGAATCCCAAAGCTTTGGTTGGAGTTTGACACACATTTGCTGTTTTTATTGCTTAAAAATGCTTCGCAGCGCCTGCTGTACACTTTTTTATTGTCACTTTTAAATTAACAAAGGATGCTTTCCCAGTAAAGTCTCTTGCTTTTTAGAGTAAAACTCTCCCCTTTATCCGAGTTACAAGCAGTGGTTTGAATCCCAAAGCTTTGGTTGGAGTTTTACACACATTTGCTGTTTTTATTGCTTAAAAATGCTTCCCAGCGCCTGCTGTACACTTTTTTTTTTTTCACTTATAACTTGCTTTCCCAGTAAAGTCTCTTGCTTTTTCGAGTAAAACTCTCCCCTTTATACTAGTTACAGGCAGTGGTTTGAATCCCAAAGCTTTGGTTGGAGTTTTACACACATTTGCAGTTTTTATTGCTTAAAAATGCTCCCCAGCTCCCTCTGCTGTACACTTTTTTTATTGTAACTCATAACTTCACAAAGATGCTTTCCCAGTAAATTATCTTGCCTTTTTGAGTAAAACTATCCCCTTTATACTAGTTACAGGCAGTGGTTTGAATCCCAAAGCTTTGGTTGGAGTTTTACACACATTTGCTGTTTTTATTGCTTAAAAATGCTTCCCAGCGCCTGCTGTACACTTTTTTTATTTTGACTCATAACTTCACAAAGGATGCTTTCCAAGTAAATTCTCTTACATTTAAGAGTAAAACTCTCCCCTTTATACGAGTTACAGGCAGTGGTTTGAATCCCAAAGCTTTGGTTGGAGTTTTACACACATTTGCAGTTTTTATTGCTTAAAAATGCTTCCCAGCTCCCTCTGCTGTACACTTTTTTTATTGTAACTCATAACTTCACAAAGGAGGCTTTCCCAGTAAATTCTCTTGCTTTTGAGAATAAAACTCTCCCCTTCATACTAGTTACAGGCAGTGGTTTGAATCCCAAAGCTTTGGTTGGAGTTTTACAAACATTTGCAGTTTGTATTGCTTAAAAATGCTTCCCAGCACCTGCTGTACACTTTTTTTATTTTAACTCATAACTTCACAAAGGATGCTTTCCCAGTAAATTCTCTTGCCTTTTCGAGTAGAACTCTCCCCTTTATACTAGTTACAGGCAGCGGATTGAATCCCAAAGCTTTGGTTGGAGTTTGACACACATTTGCTGTTTTTATTGCTTAAAAATGCTTCGCAGCGCCTGCTGTACACTTTTTTATTTTCACTTTTAAATTCACAAAGGATGCTTTCCCAGTAAAGTCTCTTGCTTTTTAGAGTAAAACTCTCCCCTTTATACTAGTTACAGGCAGTGGTTTGAATCCCAAAGCTTTGGTTGGAGTTTTACACACATTTGCAGTTTTTATTGCTTAAAAATGCTCCCCAGCTCCCTCTGCTGTACACTTTTTTTATTGTAACTCATAACTTCACAAAGATGCTTTCCCAGTAAATTATCTTGCCTTTTTGAGTAAAACTATCCCCTTTATACTAGTTACAGGCAGTGGTTTGAATCCCAAAGCTTTGGTTGGAGTTTTACACACATTTGCTGTTTTTATTGCTTAAAAATGCTTCCCAGCGCCTGCTGTACACTTTTTTTATTTTGACTCATAACTTCACAAAGGATGCTTTCCAAGTAAATTCTCTTACATTTAAGAGTAAAACTCTCCCCTTTATACTAGTTACAGGCAGTGGTTTGAATCCCAAAGCTTTGGTTGGAGTTTTACAAACATTTGCAGTTTGTATTGCTTAAAAATGCTTCCCAGCACCTGCTGTACACTTTTTTTATTTTAACTCATAACTTCACAAAGGATGCTTTCCCAGTAAATTCTCTTGCCTTTTCGAGTAGAACTCTCCCCTTTATACTAGTTACAGGCAGCGGATTGAATCCCAAAGCTTTGGTTGGAGTTTGACACACATTTGCTGTTTTTATTGCTTAAAAATGCTTCGCAGCGCCTGCTGTACACTTTTTTATTTTCACTTTTAAATTCACAAAGGATGCTTTCCCAGTAAAGTCTCTTGCTTTTTAGAGTAAAACTCTCCCCTTTATCCGAGTTACAAGCAGTGGTTTGAATCCCAAAGCTTTGGTTGGAGTTTGACACACATTTGCTGTTTTTATTGCTTAAAAATGCTTCGCAGCGCCTGCTGTACACTTTTTTATTTTCACTTTTAAATTCACAAAGGATGCTTTCCCAGTAAAGTCTCTTGCTTTTTAGAGTAAAACTCTCCCCTTTATACTAGTTACAGGCAGTGGTTTAAATCCCAAAGCTTTGGTTGGATTTGTACACACATTTGCAGTTTTTATTGCTTAAAAATGCTTCCCAGCGCCTGCTGTACACTTTTTTTATTTTGTCTCATAACTTCAATAAGGATGCTTTCCAAGTAAATTCTCTTACATTTAAGAGTAAAACTCTCCCCTTTATACGAGTTACAGGCAGTGGTTTGAATCCCAAAGATTTGGTTGGAGTTTTACACACATTTGCAGTTTTTATTGCTTAAAAATGCTTCCCAGCTCCCTCTGCTGTACACTTTTTTTTATTGTAACTCATAACTTCACAAAGAATGCTTTCGAAGTAAATTCTCTTGCTTTTTAGAGTAAAACTCTCCCCTTTATACTAGTTACAGGCAGTGGTTTTAATCCCAAAGCTTTGGTTGGAGTTTTACAAACATTTGCTGTTTTTATTGCTTTAAAATGCTCCCAGCTCCCTCTTCTGTACACTTTTTTTATTGAAACTCATAACTTCACAAAGGATGCTTTCCCAGTAAATTCTCTTGCTTTTGAGAATAAAACTCTCCCCTTCATACTAGTTACAGGCAGTGGTTTGAATCCCAAAGTTTGGTTGGAGTTTTACAAACATTTGCAGTTTGTATTGCTTAAAAATGCTTCCCAGCACCTGCTGTACACTTTTTTTATTTTAACTCATAACTTCACAAAGGATGCTTTCCCAGTAAATTCTCTTGCCTTTTCGAGTAGAACTCTCCCCTTTATACTAGTTACAGGCACTGGTTTTAATCCCAAAGCTTTGGTTGGAGTTTGACACACATTTGCTGTTTTTATTGCTTAAAAATGCTTCCCAGCGCCTGCTGTACACTTTTTTTATTTTCACTTATAACTTCACAAAGGATGCTTTCCCAGTAAAGTCTCTTGCTTTTTCGAGTAAAACTCTCCCCTTTATACTAGTTACAGGCAGTGATTTGAATCCCAAAGCTTTGGTTGGAGTTTTACACACATTTGCTGTTTTTATTGCTCTAAAATGCTTCCCAGCGCCTGCTGTACACTTTTTTTATTTTGACTCATAACTTCACAAAGGATGCTTTCCAAGTAAATTCTCTTGCATTTTAGAGTAAAACTCTCCCCTTTATACTAGTTACAGGCAGTGGTTTGTATCCCAAAGCTTTGGTTGGAGTTTTACACACATTTGCAGTTTTTATTTCTTAAAAATGCTTCCCAGCTCCCTCTGCTGTACACTTTTTTTTATTGTAACTCATAACTTCACAAAGGATGGTTTCCTAGTAAATTCTCTTGTTTTTTAGAATAAAACTCTCCCCTTTATACTAGTTACAGGCAGTGGTTTGAATCCCAAAGCTTTGGTTGGAGTTTTACAAACATTTGCAGTTTTTATTGCTGAAACTTTTTCATTTTGACTCATAACTTCACAAAGGATGCTTTCCAAGTAAATTCTCTTGCATTTAAGAGTAAAACTCTCCCCTATATACTAGTTACAGGCAGTGGTTTGAATCCCAAAGCTTTGGTTGGAGTTTTACACACATTTGCAGTTTTTATTGCTTAAAAATGCTTCCCAGCTCCCTCTGCTGAACACTTTTTTTTTGTAACTCATAACTTCACAAAGGATGCTTTCCCAGTAAATTCTCTTGCTTTTTAGAGTAAAACTCTCCCCTTTATACTAGTTACAGGCAGTGGTTTTAATCCCAAAGCTTTGGTTGGAGTTTTACAAACATTTGCTGTTTTTATTGCTTTAAAATGCTTCCCAGCTCCCTCTGCTGTACACTTTTTTTTACTTTAACTCATAACTTCACAAAGGATGCTTTCCCAGTAAATTCTCTTGCCTTTTCGAGTAGAACTCTCCCCTTTATACTAGTTTCAGGCAGTGGTTTGAATCCCAAAGCTTTGGTTGGAGTTTGACACACATTTGCTGTTTTTATTGCTTAAAAATGCTTCGCAGCGCCTGCTGTACACTTTTTTATTGTCACTTTTAAATTCACAAAGGATGCTTTCCCAGTAAAGTCTCTTGCTTTTTAGAGTAAAACTCTCCCCTTTATCCGAGTTACAAGCAGTGGTTTGAATCCCAAAGCTTTGGTTGGAGTTTTACACACATTTGCTGTTTTTATTGCTTAAAAATGCTTCTCAGTGCCTGCTGTACACTTTTTTTAATTTTGACTCATAACTTCACAAAGGATGCTTTCCAAGTAAAGTCTCTTGTTTTTTGGAGTATAACTCTCCCCGTTATACTCGTTACGGGCAGTGGTTTGAATCCCAAAGCTTTGGTTGGAGTTTTACACACATTTGCAGTTTTTATTGCTGAAAAATGCTTCCCAGCGCCTGCTGTACACTTCTTTTATTTTGACTCATAACTTCACAAAGGATGCTTTCCCAGTACATTCTATTGCTTTTTAGAGTAAAACTCTCCCCTTTATACTAGTTACAGGCAGTGGTTTGAATCCCAAAGCTTTGGTTGGAACTTTACACACATTTGCAGTTTTTATTGCTTAAAAATTCTTCCCAGCACCTGCTGTACACTTTTTTTTACTTTAACTCATAACTTCACAAAGGATGCTTTCCCAGTAAATTCTCTTTCCTTTTCGAGTAGAACTCTCCCCTTTATACTTGTTACAGGCAGCGGATTGAATCCCAAAGCTTTGGTTGGAGTTTTACACACATTTGCTGTTTTTATTGCTCGAAAATGCTTCCCAGCACCTGCTGTACACTTTTTTTATTTTGACTCATAACTTCACAAAGGATGCTTTCCCAGTAAATTCTCTTGCCTTTTCGAGTAGAACTCTCCCCTTTATACTTGTTACAGGCAGCGGATTGAATCCCAAAGCTTTGGTTGGAGTTTTACACACATTTGCTGTTTTTATTGCTTAAAAATGCTTCCCAGCGCCTGCTGTACACTTTTTTTTTTTTGACTCATAACTTCACAAAGGATGCTTTCCAAGTAAATTCTCTTGCATTTTAGAGTAAAACTCTCCCCTTTATACTAGTTACAGGCAGTGGTTTGAATCCCAAAGCTTTGGTTGGAGTTTTACACACATTTTCTGTTTTTATGACTTAAAAATGCTCCCCAGCTCCCTCTGCTGTACACTTTTTTTTATTGTAACTCATAACTTCACAAAGATGCTTTCCCAGTAAATTCTCTTGCTTTTTTGAGTAAAACTCTCCCCTTTATACGAGTTACAGGCAGTGGTTTGAATCCCAAAGCTTTGGTTGGAGTTTTACACACATTTGCAGTTTTTATTGCTTAAAAATGCTTCCCAGCACCTGCTGTACACTTTTTTTTACTTTAACTAATAACTTCACAAAGGATGCTTTCCCAGTAAATTCTCTTGCCTTTTCGAGTAGAACTCTCCCCTTTATACTAGTTACAGGCAGTGGTTTGAATCCCAAAGCTTTGGTTGGAGTTTGACACACATTTGCTGTTTTTATTGCTTAAAAATGCTTCGCAGCGCCTGCTATACACTTTTTTATTGTCACTTTTAAATTCACAAAGGATGCTTTCCCAGTAAAGTCTCTTGCTTTTTAGAGTAAAACTCTCCACTTTATCCGAGTTACAAGCAGTGGTTTGAATCCCAAAGCTTTGGTTGGGGTTTTACACACATTTGCTGTTTTTATTGCTTAAAAATGCTTCCCAGCGCCTGCTATACACTTTTTTTATTTTCACTTTTAAATTCACAAAGGATGCTTTCCCAGTAAAGTCTCTTGCTTTTTAGAGTAAAACTCTCCCCTTTATACTAGTTACAGGCAGTGGTTTAAATCCCAAAGCTTTGGTTGGATTTGTACACACATTTGCAGTTTTTATTGCTTAAAAATGCTTCCCAGCGCCTGCTGTACACTTTTTTTATTTTGTCTCATAACTTCAATAAGGATGCTTTCCAAGTAAATTCTCTTACATTTAAGAGTAAAACTCTCCCCTTTATACGAGTTACAGGCAGTGGTTTGAATCCCAAAGATTTGGTTGGAGTTTTACACACATTTGCAGTTTTTATTGCTTAAAAATGCTTCCCAGCTCCCTCTGCTGTACACTTTTTTTTATTGTAACTCATAACTTCACAAAGAATGCTTTCGAAGTAAATTCTCTTGCTTTTTAGAGTAAAACTCTCCCCTTTATACTAGTTACAGGCAGTGGTTTTAATCCCAAAGCTTTGGTTGGAGTTTTACAAACATTTGCTGTTTTTATTGCTTTAAAATGCTCCCAGCTCCCTCTTCTGTACACTTTTTTTATTGAAACTCATAACTTCACAAAGGATGCTTTCCCAGTAAATTCTCTTGCTTTTGAGAATAAAACTCTCCCCTTCATACTAGTTACAGGCAGTGGTTTGAATCCCAAAGCTTTGGTTGGAGTTTTACAAACATTTGCAGTTTGTATTGCTTAAAAATGCTTCCCAGCACCTGCTGTACACTTTTTTTATTTTAACTCATAACTTCACAAAGGATGCTTTCCCAGTAAATTCTCTTGCCTTTTCGAGTAGAACTCTCCCCTTTATACTAGTTACAGGCACTGGTTTTAATCCCAAAGCTTTGGTTGGAGTTTGACACACATTTGCTGTTTTTATTGCTTAAAAATGCTTCCCAGCGCCTGCTGTACACTTTTTTTATTTTCACTTATAACTTCACAAAGGATGCTTTCCCAAAAAAGTCTCTTGCTTTTTCGAATAAAACTCTCCCCTTTATACTAGTTACAGGCAGTGATTTGAATCCCAAAGCTTTGGTTGGAGTTTTACACACATTTGCTGTTTTTATTGCTCTAAAATGCTTCCCAGCGCCTGCTGTACACTTTTTATTTTGACTCATAACTTCACAAAGGATGCTTTCCAAGTAAATTCTCTTGCATTTTAGAGTAAAACTCTCCCCTTTATACTAGTTACAGGCAGTGGTTTGTATCCCAAAGCTTTGGTTGGAGTTTTACACACATTTGCAGTTTTTATTTCTTAAAAATGCTTCCCAGCTCCCTCTGCTTTACACTTTTTTTTATTGTAACTCATAACTTCACAAAGGATGGTTTCCTAGTAAATTCTCTTGCTTTTTAGAATAAAACTCTCCCCTTTATACGAGTTACAGGCAGTGGTTTGAATCCCAAAGCTTTGGTTGGAGTTTTACACACATTTGCAGTTTTTATTGCTTAAAAATGCTTCCCAGCACCTGCTGTACACTTTTTTTTACTTTAACTCATAACTTCACAAAGATGCTTTCCCAGTAAATTCTCTTGCTTTTTAGAATAAAATTCTCCCTTTTATACTAGTTACAGGCAGTGGTTTGAATCCCAAAGCTTTGGTTGGAGTTTTACAAACATTTGCAGTTTTTATTGCTGAAACTTTTTCATTTTGACTCATAACTTCACAAAGGATGCTTTCCAAGTAAATTCTCTTGCATTTAAGAGTAAAACTCTCCCCTATATACTAGTTACAGGCAGTGGTTTGAATCCCAAAGCTTTGGTTGGAGTTTTACACACATTTGCAGTTTTTATTGCTTAAAAATGCTTCCCAGCTCCCTCTGCTGTACACTTTTTTTTTGTAACTCATAACTTCACAAAGGATGCTTTCCCAGTAAATTCTCTTGCTTTTTAGAGTAAAACTCTCCCCTTTATACTAGTTACAGGCAGTGGTTTTAATCCCAAAGCTTTGGTTGGAGTTTTACAAACATTTGCTGTTTTTATTGCTTTAAAATGCTTCCCAGCTCCCTCTGCTGTACACTTTTTTTTACTTTAACTCATAACTTCACAAAGGATGCTTTCCCAGTAAATTCTCTTGCCTTTTCAAGTAGAACTCTCCCCTTTATACTAGTTTCAGGCAGTGGTTTGAATCCCAAAGCTTTGGTTGGAGTTTGACACACATTGGCTGTTTTTATTGCTTAAAAATGCTTCGCAGCCCCTGCTGTACACTTTTTTATTGTCACTTTTAAATTCACAAAGGATGCTTTCCCAGTAAAGTCTCTTGCTTTTTAGAGTAAAACTCTCCCCTTTATCCGAGTTACAAGCAGTGGTTTGAATCCCAAAGCTTTGGTTGGAGTTTTACACACATTTGCTGTTTTTATTGCTTAAAAATGCTTCCCAGCGCCTGCTGTACACTTTTTTTTTTTTGACTCATAACTTCACAAAGGATGCTTTCCAAGTAAATTCTCTTGCATTTTAGAGTAAAACTCTCCCCTTTATACTAGTTACAGGCAGTGGTTTGAATCCCAAAGCTTTGGTTGGAGTTTTACACACATTTTCTGTTTTTATGACTTAAAAATGCTCCCCAGCTCCCTCTGCTGTACACTTTTTTTTATTGTAACTCATAACTTCACAAAGATGCTTTCCCAGTAAATTCTCTTGCTTTTTTGAGTAAAACTCTCCCCTTTATACGAGTTACAGGCAGTGGTTTGAATCCCAAAGCTTTGGTTGGAGTTTTACACACATTTGCAGTTTTTATTGCTTAAAAATGCTTCCCAGCACCTGCTGTACACTTTTTTTTACTTTAACTCATAACTTCACAAAGGATGCTTTCCCAGTAAATTCTCTTGCCTTTTCGAGTAGAACTCTCCCCTTTATACTAGTTACAGGCAGTGGTTTGAATCCCAAAGCTTTGGTTGGAGTTTGACACACATTTGCTGTTTTTATTGCTTAAAAATGCTTCGCAGCGCCTGCTGTACACTTTTTTATTGTCACTTTTAAATTCACAAAGGATGCTTACCCAGTAAAGTCTCTTGCTTTTTAGAGTAAAACTCTCCACTTTATCCGAGTTACAAGCAGTGGTTTGAATCCCAAAGCTTTGGTTGGGGTTTTACACACATTTGCTGTTTTTATTGCTTAAAAATGCTTCCCAGCTCCTGCTGTACACTTTTTTTATTTTCACTTTTAAATTCACAAAGGATGCTTTCCCAGTAAAGTCTCTTGCTTTTTCGAGTAAAAGTCTCCCCTTTATACTAGTTACAGGCAGTGGTTTGAATCCCAAAGCTTTGGTTGGAGTTTTACACACATTTGCTGTTTTTGTGACTTAAAAATGCTCCCCAGCTCCCTCTGCTGTACACTTTTTTTATTGTTACTCATAACTTCACAAAGATGCTTTCCCAGTAAATTCTCTTGCCTTTTTGAGTAAAACTATCCCCTTTATACTAGTTACAGGCAGTGGTTTGAATCCCAAAGCTTTGGTTGGAGTTTTACACACATTTGGTGTTTTTATTGCTTAAAAATGCTTCCCAGCGCCTGCTGTACACTTTTTTTATTTTGACTCATAACTTCACAAAGGATGATTTCCAAGTAAATTATCTTGCATTTTAGAGTAAAACTCTCCCCTTTATACTAGTTACAGGCAGTGGTTTGAATCCCAAAGCTTTGGTTGGAGTTTTACACACATTTGCTGTTTTTATGACTTAAAAATGCTCCCCAGCTCCCTCTGCTGTACACTTTTTTTTATTGTAACTCATAACTTCACAAAGATGCTTTCCCAGTAAATTCTCTTGCTTTTTAGAGTAAAACTCTCCCCTTTATACTAGTTACAGGCAGTGGTTTGAATCCCAAAGCTTTGGTTGGACTTTTACAAACATTTGCAGTTTTTATTGCTTAAAAATGCTTCCCAGCGCCTGCTGTACACTTTATTTTATTTTTACTCATAACTTCACAAAGATGCTTTCCAAGTAAATTCTCTTGCATTTTAGAGTAAAACTCTCCCCTTTATACTAGTTACAGGCAGTGGTTTGAATCCCAAAGCTTTGGTTGGAGTTTTACACACATTTGCTGTTTTTATGACTTAAAAATGTTCCCCAGCTCCCTCTGCTGTACACTTTTTTTTATTGTAACTCATAACTTCACAAAGATGCTTTCCCAGTAAATTCTCTTGCTTTTTTGAGTAAAACTCTTCCCTTTATATGAGTTACAGGCAGTGGTTTGAATCCCAAAGCTTTGGTTGATGTTTTACACACATTTGCAGTTTTTATTGCTTAAAAATGCTTCCCAGCACCTGCTGTACACTTTTTTTTACTTTAACTCATAACTTCACAAAGGATGCTTTCCCAGTAAATTCTCTTGCCTTTTCGAGTAGAATTCTCCCCTTTATACTAGTTACAGGCAGTGGTTTGAATCCCAAAGCTTTGGTTGGAGTTTGACACACATTTGCTGTTTTTATTGCTTAAAAATGCTTCGCAGCGCCTGCTGTACACTTTTTTATTGTCACTTTTAAATTCACAAAGGATGCTTTCCCAGTAAAGTCTCTTGCTTTTTAGAGTAAAACTCTCCACTTTATCCGAGTTACAAGCAGTGGTTTGAATCCCAAAGCTTTGGTTGGAGTTTTACACACATTTGCTGTTTTTATTGCTTAAAAATGCTTCCCAGCGCCTGCTGTACACTTTTTTTAATTTTGACTCATAACTTCACATAGGATGCTTTCCAAATATAGTCTCTTGTTTTTTGGAGTATAACTCTCCCTGTTATACTAGTTACGGGCAGTGGTTTTAATCCCAAAGCTTTGGTTGGAGTTTTACACACATTTGCTGTTTTTATGACCAAAAAATGCTCCCCAGCTCCCTCTGCTGTACACTTTTTTTATTGTAAATCATAACTTCACAAAGATGCTTTCCCAGTAATTTCTCTTGCTTTTTTGAGTAAAACTCTCCCCTTTATACTAGTTACAGGCAGTGGTTTGTATCCCAAAGCTTTGGTTGGAGTTTTACACACATTTGCAGTTTTTATTTCTAAAAATGCTTCCCAGCTCCCTCTGCTATACACTTTGTTTGTTGAAACTCATATCTTCACAAAGGATGCTTTCGCAGTACATTCTCTTGCTTTTTAGAGTAAAACTCTCCCCTTTATACTAATTACAGGCAGTGGTTTGAATCCCAAAGCTTTGGTTGGACTTTTACAAACATTTGCAGTTTTTATCGCTTAAAAATGCTTCCCAGCGCTTATGTACACTTTTTTTTATTTTGACTCATAACTTCACAAAGGATGCTTTCCCAGTAAATTATCTTGGTTGTTAGAGTAAAACTCTCCCCTTTATACTAGTTACAGGTTGTGGTTTGAATTCCAAAGCTTTGGTTGGAATTGTACACACATTTGCAGTTTTTTTTGCTTAAAAATGCTTCCCAGCTCCCTCTGCTGTGCACTTTTCTTTTATTGTAACACATAACTTCACAAAGGATGCTTTCCCAGCAAATTCTCTTGCTTTTTAGAGTAAAACTCTCCCCTTTATATGAATTACAGGCAGTGGTTTGAATCCCAAAGCTTTGGTTGGAGTTTTACACACATTTGCAGTTTTTATTGCTTAAAAATGCTTCCCAGCTTCCTCTGCTGTACACTTTTTTGATTGGATCTCATAACTGCACAAAGGATGCTTTCCCAGCAAATTCTCTTGCTTTTTTGAGTAAAACTCTCCCCTTTATACGAGTTACAGGCAGTCGTTTGAATCACAAAGCTTTGGTTGGAGTTTTACACACATTTGCAGTAGTCATTGCTTAAAAATGCTTCCCAGCACCTGCTGTACACTTTTTTTTATTGTAACTCATAACTTAACAAAGCATGC